>NW_024082365.1:0-208578 GCF_003009895.1 Hyaena hyaena | reverse complement strand
AAAAAAAAAAAAAAAAAAAGAAAACTGAGGCCATTCTAAAACAGGGTTCAGACCAAGGACAGTTGGGTCTCGGGTTCTCTGCCAAAAGATCACAACGGAGCCAGATTTCCCTGCCTATTCAATTGACATTGTTTTGAAAAAGTTGAAGGGCACAGTGGTGGCAGATTCAGGAGCCCACGAAAGCAGCCTACAGGGCTGACCACAAGCCTTCTTTGCTTTTCTATGACTGCAGAAAGAATTCTCTCCTCCTAACTTAATATCTTCAGAAAAGGATCAGGCTAAGCAACCAAAAACACTTAGTTCTGGGAGTGAAAGGGCAATGAGCAGGATCAGGATCACTGGCCTCTTTTTGCCTCAGGCCAGGGAGTTGTGACATTGAGGTGTGATATCCCAAAGCCACAAGAGAAACAGGAGCCAAGGGTGGTGCAGGGTATCTTGCATAACCTACGTCTTGCATAAACCAGACTCAGAGGTCCTCTGAAAGCTTCACCATTTACCTCAGTAACAGTTTGTCATTTACTGAAATCCCCACATCCCCTCCCAAGATATCAGAACTTGGGAGGTGGAGACAGTCCATGTGTGCCCAGCATGATCAAGTGAGTGAATTGAATCGGGTCTACCTTGTGAATTTACAGGGCTGAAGTTCTCCCTTCAGGTGGGCACTTTAGTGTCATGGAGGGACCTGCCCCCAGTAACTTCCTGAAGGCTGCTCTATATGGCAGTGTGGGTTCCTGAGCCCTTCACCTTGCCTTGGAGCCCAACAAACTTGCATGAGCATGCAGTAAATAGGTGGATGTGGAAGAAGATACATCCCTGGCCCAACAGGAGACATTCACATTCCACCAGGACAGGGAACTAGAACTAGGGGGCTGCAGGGGGGCACCCACTGGCCAGTGTCCTGGGCAAGTCCTATCTCACACATGCCTCTACTGGCTTAGCTGTGACTGAGTTTGGACCCAGAGGGCCTGAAACTCCCTTGGGAACCAGGAGGAAATTCCCACTTTCACAGTTCACAGGAGAGCTGTCCACATGCTAATTCCATTTTCCCATAGGTAGATACACAGTCTGGCACTTTGTCTGTAAGTGGCAACAATGATGATGTGCTTTTGGTGTTAAAGTTGCACAGAAGGCAAGCTGTGATTCAAGAAGAAAAAGATGTGTCTTCCTATTTGATGGGTATATAAGCACCTTTAAAATCAGTTAATGACAATAACAAAAATCAGACCCCCACTCTGTGCTAGTTATCAGACCAGCACTGGAGCCCCTGCGATGAATGTAACATGCTTCCTTGGAACAAGAAGCTAAAACTAGCTGCTTTATAGATTTCCAGGGCACCACTATTTTCCTATATCATGGAAATTGTTTTCACCATTTTTGAAGAAAGAGTTTGGTTTTTAAATAAATGTTATTTATTTTTATCACTCAATGTAAGAAGTTTTAAAAATTTAAAAGCCAGGGGAGTTCTTTCTGCTGGTATACAGAATAATAGTTTCTTCCCTTACGCCAAAAATAATAGATTAAGGAACTGGTTCCGATAAGAAAACAAACAAGATTGCTTGAAAATTCTGCCAATTCAAACACCAAGAAATTATATTACATGCAACAAACATGCTTTTAAATGTGAAGCTGGGCATGAAGGAAAAAAAAGGATATTCAAAAGCACCCAGGGAAAAATGGCTTGGTGTAAGAGGACACTGACTGCTGCTGGGTTTGGTGGGGAAAATGCCCACTTCCTCGTTAATGCTTGTGAAGGTCATGAGCAGGGACTCGAGGGAACTGGAGATAAGCAGCCCTGTTGTGAACTTGGATTGTTTTAAAATGCTCTGGAAAAAAAAAAAGTGCTCTGAATAAAACTAGTCTCTCTGTACCAGGAGACGGTGAGGGAGCATGACTATGTTTGTTGGGGGTTATGGATGAAAAAGAAGTGACCCCTAAGAATTTGTTATGCGTGAGTCTGCACTATAGATCAAATTCTACAACCCACTTGGCCCAGCAACCTTAAGACAATAAATTAATATAAAACTACATCACGAGTTAGAAATAGTCCTGGGCTACCTCACAGGGCACATCCAAACCTCGGGACAGGCAAGCCCTCAACCAGACCACTTGTGACTCTGACATGTGTCTCCACAGAAAACAGACCCACAACCCCGAAATTAAAACTTCATTTAGAAAGAATCAGCAAAAAGGACAAATAGCATATGAAGACTCTTAGAACATCAGGTAATATGAATATGAAGCCATCAATATTTTAAAGTTTAGTTTAGGCATAGCCAGAGAGAGAATTGTATGTTTAGAGAAGTAAATAACCTGAACAAGCCTGCAGTTATAAAAAGTCTTTTTAAAAGCTAGACCAAATATTTTTCAAATATGTCTTTTATTTGATGTGGGGCTGGAACCCCCACCCTCGAGATCATGACCTGAGCTAAAATCAAGAATCAGATCCTCAACCGACTCAGCCACCTAGGTTACCTACATGAAGTTGTTTCAAAATATGCAACGAATACCTGTAAACATTCTCCTAAATTCAACAACGATTAAGATTTTGACACATGTATTCCCCACTGTGTCCCTCTATTTACAAATAAATGTATACTATTTTAAAGAAACTTCAGAATGTAAATTGAGGCCACTGTGATGCTTCACCCCTTACATATTTCAGTTTTTATTTCCTTAAATAAGGACATTCTCCTCTTTAATTATAACATGACTAAGCATGCAATCAATTTCATATTTTCCCAACGTGCCCTAAAATGTCCCAAAAAGCTGCTTTTTTCCTATTCAGAATTCAGTGAAGATCCTTGCATTGCATTTTTATGTCTCTTTTGTCTCTTATCATCTGGATCAGTTCCCCAGCTCAAACCATTTCGTTCCCTTTTGTTGTCTATTTCCCTAATATTGATTCTTTTGAAAAATCCAAGCCAGTTATCTCACAGAACATCCCAAATTCTGGTTGTGTCCAATAGTTCTTCATGATGAAATTTAGGTTAGACATTGATCCTAGAAAATGACCCAGGTGATGCCTCTGAGATCTGGCTGCACCACAACTGGCACATAATCCAGGTCATTCTCTCTCAGAAATGCTGATTTGCACTTGGTGGAGGTGATTGGCTCCCCAACTCTTCATTAGAAGGTACATGTTCCCCTCTTTAATCTGCTGTGAGTGGATACTTTGAAACTGTGTGAATATCCCACTTCTCTCAGCATAATATCCAAAGGCAGTTAGCATCCACGGGTGTTGTTTTAATAGCTATCATTCCTTTTACATTTACTAGCTGCATTCTTCCATAAAGATCAGCTGAAATTCTTTGAAAGCAGTCACAGAGCCTATCAGATCAAACAAAAATGTTGTCTGGACGAGCCTATCTTCAAAATAGAACTAAAGAAGTCCCACATATAAAGTGTTCCTAATCGTAAACTGTGCTGAGAAGCCAGGGCAAGTGTGCTGAAGTAAGAATACGCAGGGATGACCTACTGGATAAGGAGGCACAAGCACAAGGGCAACAGGTGTTCCTGCACCATCTGAGCTCCTACCCTGGTGGCGTGGAAACCCTGGAGTCATTTGATTGAAGGTGCAATTTCAGTGCACCCACACAAAGGAAGTAGAGCCACAAGATTTATTACTTAGAGATCCCAGAAGGGAGGTGACACAATGAACCAAGGGAAGGGCAGGGTTTGGTCCCAGGTCACCAGCAAGCAGGAGATCAAGAGCGGGGTAGCAAGCCCCTCTTACAAGGTGACGGGCATGGTGGTCAATGACTTTTTTCAGGCCTAACTCTGAGTGGTTATTTTAGAAGGTGTCCTGGGAAAAATAAAGCAGGAACTTATGGTAGACTTCCTAAACTCAAGTCAATATCTGAATTCCAGACCCTGGGTATGAGCAGGATTGTCATACTGTGAAATGCCTGAGCAGTAGTGGAGAAAGCTGCTTTTTCATCACAAGTGATCCCACAGTGCCTACACATTAATCTTTAGGGAAAATCATGGACACCGTCCAGACAGCAGAGATAATAAAAGCTGCTGACAGGCATTGGTCACCCAGCATATGAAACATATGAGCAAAGCATAAAGGACAAATAACAATATAATTCAAAAGAAAACATTTTGAAATCCTGTCAAATCGTTCCCTCATTTGTAGCAGTCCAGCCAAGAAAATAAATCAAAGCCTTTGGGTAAGGTGAAGGTAGGTTTTTATAACTAGGGTTACATTATGGAATAGCTGTACCTGATAGACTGTCTGAACTTGTCCAGAATTTTTAGCTTATATGCAGGAAGGGGTGGTCTTTATAGGACATACACCTCCTTGCTGGGCCAATAAGTAATCTAAAGCCACAGTTGTCTAAAATCATCTGTATTAAGAAATCCTTAAGAAATGCTCTAACAAACAAGACTATTAGAAGGCTTAAGGGGAAGATTATGGAGCCCTGAGTGGTGACTATGGGGACGGGTGGTGGAGGAAGGTGACCCTGCAGCTTTGTTCTTGAAGTGGGAGGTGCTATGCCAGGTGCACCTCCAGCCAGGGAAGGGTCTTCTCAACAGAAATTAAAATCACTAACTCCTAGTAAGATGCATAACGTGGACCAATCTAACAGGTGTGATGGGAGCAAGCAAAGGGGACCCACAACGTTGTAAGACTGGACACATACCTTGGCTTTCCAAATCTGAAAGGCACAGCAGAGAGCAGCCTGTCTCACAGTCAAGCAGCAAGCAAGGGAGCCTGGGTTAAACAAGGCTAACTTTGCCAAATTCCACTCAAGGGGATCAACAGCAGGGGATTCTGATAAATAAATGCTCAGTTCACAGCCAAGTCTCTAGGAGTATTCACTATCATCAGCTGCCATGTATTCCTGGGTGTCATCTCTGCCACAGGAGAAGGTTGCAGAGGCTGCATTCAGGATGAGGCTGTGTCCCAGGGAGTCATGGGCTAGCACACTGTCATGTCTTGAATCCTCAAGACCCATGCTGTTGGTATGGTCATGTCTCAGATTTCATGCCGCTATGGGCATAGGCATTGCTATCTCTAGCATTGCAACAGGTGAAGGGAGCCATGTCAGAATACGGTGGTTCTCCCAGGGAGCAACTTAGGAGGAGACCTGGGGGCCAAGATGTCTAACAGAGTCTCATGTGTTTAAAAGGCCTGACTAGGGTTTGCTTGCACTGTCGGAGGCACTTATCGCATTCTCAGTAAATTTGGGGGGTCCTGAGAGATGCACCTCACAAATGATGGGGTAGTTCTCTCCTCCATGGCATGAGTCTCCATCATGGAACAGAACAGCTGGAGGCACACGCATAAGCTTGGTTTAAAGAAAATTTAGTGATATGCTCCTGGGAGTTGAATGTTTGGCCTTCTCTTGCCAGAGATTGGTGTGAGCTCCATAAACCCATCAGCCAATTAGGATTGAAATTAGGGCAGTGTAATGGCCTGTTCCTAGAGGTCAGGATGCTGGTGATCATTTGGGCAGAGCTGGTGGCCTTTAAGTATTTGTTCCATTGGTCCCATTTAAGAGAGAAGGCTTGAATCGCCGGCTAGGATCCACATGAGGCGTCCTTTGGGGTGCAGCCACTCCCCTAACTCTGGATGCAATTGCAGGCGAGTGGCTGTGCAGTTGCAGAAACTTTCTAGTGTTGCCTCTCTGGGGTCCAGGTGAAGTCCTGTGACCCAGATGGCATGGTACAGCAGGCACAGAGTAAGACCCGCAGCAGCAGGGGTGCCTAGGTGACTCAGTCGGTTGAGCGTCTGACTTCGGCTCAGGTCATGATCTCACAATTCATGGGCTTGAGCCCCGCGTCAGGCTCTGTGCTGACAGCTAGCTTAGAGCCTGGACCCTGCATCAGACTCTGTATCTCCCTTTGTTTCTGAACCTCCCCTGCTCACACTGTCTCTCTCTCTCTCTCTCTCTCTCTCTCAGAAATAAATAAAAATATTTAAAAAATTAAAACAAAACAAAACAAAACAAAAGAACAGCAGTAGCAAATTTCTGCACGCTACAGTTTCGCACCTGTGCACTGACTGCACCTTGTAATGATTTATATGGGGCTGTTGTGGGACAACCACTTGCTGGTAACCTCGCAACACACTGTCACCTAATGTTTCTGGTGTCAGCCAACCTGAGGCCCTTACCTGATTGTAGGGTTCCACTTCCTGTGGGGATGTGTGGTTAGGAAAACTTAGCCATCCACTGAAGACACTCAACTCCGGAATTTCAGCTGGAAAAAGTGCAAAATTGTTTTTAACATTTGAAAATCAAACAGTGTAGTTCACAATTTTTATAGACTTAAAAAGAAAAATTTATGTAATTGTCTCAGGAAATGTAGACTAATAATTTGGCAAAATTCCATATCCACTTATGCTAAAACTCTCATCAAATTAGGAATGAAAGGGAATTTCATTTACCTAATAAAGGGTATTACAGAAAGCCTACAGCTAATGTCATACTTGGAGATGAAAGACGGAAAGCTTCACTCCCAAAATTGGAAACAAGACAAGGAGGTTTGTTTCTTCCACTTCTGTTTAACATTGTACTGAAAGTCATAGCTAATGCAATAAGGCAAATGAAAGAAATAAATGTAGACAGATTGACAAAAAAGAAGTAGTACTGTTTTTTCTAAAGGAATCGATAAGAAACCTTGTAGAACTAATTAAGTGAATTTAGCAGGATTGCAGAATACAGATCAATACACAAAAAAATCAATTGCCGTTCTATATATTAGGACCATCAGAGATTGAATTCTTTAAATACCATTCATGAATAACATTAAAAATTTATTTTTTAAATCCCCACCAGAGTGTCACATTTGTTACCATTGATTAACTTGCATCAATACCTCATAATCACCCAAATTCATAGCTTACATTAGGTTTCTCTTGGTGCTGTCTGACATGTGGGTTTGGACAAATGTATAATGACATATTTCCATCATTATAGTACTATACAAGAATATCTAAACATAGTCTGTGCTGCACTTATTCTTCCCTCCCTCCCCCAACCCCCTGGCAACCACTGATCTTTTTACTGCCTCTATGGCTTTACCCTTTCCAAAATGTCAGAATGTTGTAATCGTACAGTATGAAGCCTTTTGAGATTAGCTTCTTTCACTTAGTAGGAGGCATTTAATTTCCCGCCATGTCTTTTCATGGCTTAATAGTTCATTTCTTTTTAGTGCTGAACAATATTCCACTGTAACTCATTTAATCATTAAGACAAAAGAAAGTTCTCCAAAATTATTTCAATTGCTTCAGTCTGTTTTTGGGTACACCTCCATCTGTCCCTTCTCCTCTAGCCCCAATATTCATCTCTTCTGACTTAGGGACATTAATTCCTGGAAAAGTTCAACGTATTGTAATTGCCACTCTAGAAGTGGAGAGCAGTGTCCTAAAAAGGCTGTTGTCACACTCTTTCTATGCATCCCAGAGTCCTTTCGTCAGAATAAAATGTACATGGAAGCCCAAAATAGAAGACAGGTAAATGTGAACCTGTGCCATCAAAATGAAAGAACAAGACCCAGAGTCCATCTGCTGGGTAACTGTAAGCTCCCAGGCCTCCTCTGCAGTCACAGAGGCATCCCAAGTTATCCACAAGCATCTATCGCTGCTTGGAAATGGCCAGCACAGACAGGGAAGAGGGACAGACCAGTTGGAAGGACAGACCTGGATGTGGTGTGCTATGCCTGCACAAAGAGCCCCAAGGTGGAGGACAGGTGAGGGAAAACCCACAGTCAAGTTCTGTCAACTGCACCACTGCAGTTCTGCTTGATCACTTTAAATTTTAGGATTGAGGAAAGAGATCTCAGGAAGCAGAAAACTCCTTCTGAATGGAGTGGTCACTATTTTATCTAACTTTCACCTAAAGAAAACTTTAAATGAGACATGCAGCAGAGTCAACTTGGAGTTACAGTCTGATCCCCTCATGCTCCAGAGAGGAAACCAAAACTTACAATTAAGACTAAACCAGTAGAGGGGCACCTGGGAGGCTCAGTCGGTTGGGCGGCTGACTTTGGCTCAGGTCATGATCTCATGGTCCTTGGGTTCGAGCCCTGCGTTGGGCTCTGTGCTGACAGCTAGCTCAGAACCTGGAGCCTGGACCAGATGGCTTCCCCGGGGAATTCTACCAGATGTTTAAAACAGAATTAATACCCATTCCTCTCAAGCTATTCCAAAAAATAGAAAGTGAAGGAAAACTCCCAGACTCATTTTATGAAGCCAGCATCACTCTGATTCCCAAGCCAGACAGAGACCCAGCAAAAAAAGAGAACTACAGGCCAATATCCTTGATGAATACGGATGCAAAAATTCTCAACAAGATCCTTGCAAATAGAATCCAGCAGCACATAAAAAGATTCATCCACCAAGATCAAGTGGGATTCATTCCTGGGTTACAGGGCTGGTTCAACATTCGCAAATTAATCAACGTGATACATCACATCAACAAAAGAAAAGATAAAAACGATATGATCCTGTCGATAGATGCAGAAAAAGCATTTGACAAAATACAACATCCCTTCTTAATAAAGACTCTAGAGAAAGTTGGGATAGAAGGAACTTACTTAACATCATCAAAGCCATCTATGAGAAGCCTTCAGCTAACATCATCCTCAACGGGGAAAAACTGAGAGATTTCCCCCAGAGACCAGGAACATGGCAGGGATGTCCACTCTCACTACTGCTGTTTAACATAGTGCTGGAATCCTAGCATCAGCCATCAGACAACAAAAGGAAATCAAAGGAATCAGAATTGGAAAAGAATAAGTCAAACTCTCACTTTTTGCAGACGACATGATACTCTACATAGAAAACCCAACAGACTCCACCAGAAGCCTACTGAAACTGATCCAAGAATTTAGCTAAGTTGCAGGGTACAAAATCAACTTATAGATATTGGTTGCATTTTTATACACCAACAATGAAGCATCAGAAAGAGAAATCAAGAAGCTGATCCCATTCACAATTGCACAAAAAACCATAAAATACTTAGGAATAAACTTAACCAAGGGCACAAAAGATCTGTATGATGAAAACTACAGAAAACTTATGAAGGAAATTGAAGAAGACACAAATAAATGGAAAAACATCCCATGCTCATGGATAGGAAGAATAAATATAGTTAAGATGTCATTACTACCTAAAGCACTCTACACATTCAATGCAATTCCAATCAAAATTGCACCAGCATACTTCTCAAAACTAGAACAAACTATCCAAAAATTTGTATGGAACCACAAAAGACCCCGAATAGCCAAAGTAATACTGAAAAATAAAACCAAAACGGGAGGTATCACCATCCCAGACTTCAGCCTCTACTACAAAGCTGTCATCCTCAAGACAGTATGGTATTGGCACAAAAACAGACACATAGACCAATGGAACAGAATTGAGAACTCAGAAGTGGACCCAAAAGTATACAGCCAACTGATCTTTGACAAAGCAGGAAAGAATATCCAATGGAAAAAAGACAGCCTTTTTAACAGATGGTGTTGGGAGAACTGGACAGCAACATGCAGAAGAATGAAACTAGATCATTTTCTCACACCATGCACAAAAATCAACTCAAAATGGATAAAGGACCTGAACGTGAGACAGGAAACTATCAACACCCTAGAGGAGAAAGCAGGAAACAACCTCCTTGACCTCCACCGCAGCAACTTCTTACTTGACACATCCCCAAAAGCAAGGGAATCAAGAGCAAAAATAAACTGTTGGGACCTCATCAAGATTAAAAGCTTCTGCACAGCCAAGGAAACAACCCAGAAAATTAATAGGCAACCAACGGAATGGGAAAAGATAGTTGCAAATGACATATCAGATAAAGGGTTAATATCCAGAATCTATAAGGAACTCACCAAACTACACGCCCGAAAAACAAACAACCCAGTGAAGAAATGGGCAGAAGACATGAACAGACACTTCTCCAAAGAGGACATCCAGATGGCCAACAGACACATGAAACGATGCTCAGCATCCCTCCTCATCAGGGAAATACAAATCAAAACCACACTGAGATACCACCTCACGCCAGTCAGAGTGGCTAAAATGAGCAAATCAGAGAACTCTAGATGCTGGCGAGGATGTGGAGAAACGGGCACCCTCCTACACTGTTGGTGGGAATGTAAACTGGTACAGCCCCTCTGGAAAACAGTGTGGAGGTTCCTCAGGAAACTAACAATAGAACTCCCTTATGACCCAGCAATAGCACTGCTAGGAATTTACCCAAGGGATACAGAAATGCTGATGCATAGGAGCACATGTACCCCAATGTTCATAGCAGCACTCTCCACAATAGCTAAAACATGGAAAGAGCCTAAGTGTCCATCAATGGACGAATGGATCAAGAAGATGTGGTTTATCTATACCATGGAATACTCCATGGCAATGAGAAACAATGAAATCTTGCCATGTGTCGCAACATGGATGGACCTTGAGGGTGTTATGCTGAGTGAAATAAGTCAGGCAGAGAAGGACAAATATCATACGTTTGCACGTATAGGAGGATTAGGAGGAACTTAACTGAGGAACAAAGGGGAGAAGAATGGGGGAAATGGGGGGGAAGGGAGAGAGGCAAAACATGAGAGACTCTTGAATGCTGACAAAAACTGAAAACTGATGGATGTAAGGGTGAGGGGGGATGGGCATGGAGGAGGGCATTTGTGGGGATGAGCACTGGGTGTTGTGTGGAAATTAATTTGACAATAAACTATTTGTAAGAAAAAAAAAGAAAAAGAAAAAAGAAAAAAAATGCTAAAGAGCAACATAGAAAAAAAAAAAAAAAGACTAAGCCAGGAGATCACAGAGTATTAAGGGCATATGTGCAAATGGTTTCCACTTACAAAGACCTCTTGAACCTACTTAATAAAATTCCACTAAATATTTTAAATTGCACTTATTCTCTTTAAGTACTTCGGGTGTCTGACGATAACAAAAAGAGGAAGAAATTCGAATTACTTTATTAAATCTCACAAATCTTGCAGTAGTAAGCTTTGAATTGACTCTTAAATTCTCTTAAACATTTGTAAACAAAGTAAAATTGCCTAACCTTTCAGCAGAAAATCCCAAGTCTAAACATTAAAATACTGAATAATATGTTAACTTCAAGTTGCAAGCCTCATCTCTTGGATATTCCAATATGTCAAAGTTTCTTCTACATAATAAGTACTTACTAAGTGTGTCAGGATTATTCTTAAACTTAAAATTAGTAATGCTGTGGTTTGATTTAGTGTGCTACATTGCTATAATAAGTGTAGGATTTTAGGTAACTGAAATAAAGTTATCTGCGAAGGGAACTGCTGTGGCACCCCAAGCCAGTGGGGGTTACTCCCTCAAGCAACCCGGGATTACCTCCTCAGCTGGCAGATGTTGCACTTCAGCCAGAGATTTGGGGCAGGGAGTTATGGCTGGAGCTGTAGACATGCAGGGAGACTTTTGTGTAACACAGACATGACACACTGAGATCTCTTGATGGTCACTGTGCTGAAAGGCAACCCCAACACGAATCTAGTTCTGCCCCACCCACTCTGTGACTCAGGTTAGCTCTAGAGCTGTCTAGGTCAGGTGTGATTTCGCCAACCCTGGCTTGTAGATGGTCAGCCCAGGTGCTGATTCTGTTTCAGCCCTCTCTTGTTGCCCAACCTTAACAAGGGCCTGTGAACCCAGCAGCCTTCTTCCCTGGCCCCCTGCTATCATTATGCATCAGACAAGACATCTCTGAGGAGCCCCTTGAAACCCATCCAGTCTAACTCATCTCACAACGTGTTTTCCTCTGAAATATGTTCTTACCTTTACCATCTGGACACCCTGAAACGACGCTATTGAAAATGCTTCTGGCTTCTCCCATGACTTCTCTCACTGAAATTAACATTAAGCATAGTAATGAATGCCCACCATATCACTGCCTCTCCTTTCTTTCTTTCTTTCTTTTTTTTTTGTGTGTGTGTTTATTTTATTTTTTAGAGAGAGAAAGACAGAGTGAAAGCAGGGGAAGGGCAGAGACAGAGGGAGACACAGAATCTGAAGCAGGCTCCAGGCTCTGAGCTGTCAGCACAGAGCCCAATGTGGGATTCGGACTCACTGACTGAGAGATCATGTCCTGAGCTGACGTTGGGCACTTACCTGACTGAGTCACCCACGTGCCCCTATCCTAACCTTCTCAGGAATATTTTTCTTGACAGGAATGACTGTTCTGAGTTGATACAAGCACACTTTTCTTTAAGCATCAGTCTCATAAGTCTACGTAGAAAGATGTCCTTGGAGGAAATGAAAGACCTTTAGCTAGTCGGAAAATACATACAACCAGAAACCAGGGAAGTGAATGGAGTCCTTATGACCAAGATGATGAGTGATAATTGGGAGAACATCTGGAATTTCCAAGCAAGACCTGATGATCTTCTCATTGCATCCTATGCCAAAGCAGGTAGGTTTGGGAATCTGGAGGTGGATAGGAGGAGCAGGGGTCTTCTGATTTTAAAAATACAGATTTTCTCCAGGCCTAGCCCCTGGAGAAATGAAACCAGACTTGCTTCTGAGCTCCAATCCCCTAGGATCCAAGGTTTTCCTGTTTTAGTAGGTCTCTGATGAAGAAAGAGATTGCCAGATGCGAAATCTTCAAAGGACTGAATGAATTGTAAAGTTATTTAAAAGCAGAGTCTGAGAAATTGTACAGAAGTTCTCACAGTAATCTTGCCAACCCAGCCACTCCTGGTTCCCATCCGTGAGGCAACCCCGCAGTAACAGCACTTCATGCCCATTAATAAGTGTCCCTTGGTGGGGGACACTGATGTGGAAATGAGGGCTTTCCCCTCAATTGGAAATATTCTGATGGTATTGAGTCCAAACCCAATCTGAAGAAGAATCTGAAGAAGGGGAGATGACACCTACCAGGGCCTCATAAAAATAATGAGAGGCTGTGACAAAAGTGAAGGTCTGAGAAGGCAAGAAGTTCCGAGATTTGTACAGGGGTGGACGAACAGAGAATATCTTACTTGGGTAGGCTGCGAAAATGACTGACGATCCCCCTGCATTACATGCGCTGGTAATGTCAAGCTATATGACCAAGTGAGGCAGGGATCTCGAAGCTGTAGCCGGTTTGGGAAAGTCTCAGTGGCCATTTGACTCACCAAGGGGGACTCCAGGTAATCCTAACCAAAAGACCTCAGAAAAGGATGTGATCACTGCAGTTCTTCGAACCTTTCTTTATTAGACTGTTAATAGACTCTGGCTAGGCATTCCCTCCTTAGCCTCACTCTGTTCTCAAGATTCAGCGTTACTTAAACTAGGGCATGGCCTTTCTGTCATCAGGGTTCAATTGTTTCAAGAATCTCCTTCTCTGTCTGGTTTGCACAGGACACTCCTCCTGCCCAGAACTGAACCTGAATTTTCATTGCACCTCAGAGCAGAAATATTTTCAACTCACCTTTGAAATTTTGCAGTCAATCCCAAAGCCTCTCATAAGACAGTTCCCAAGTCTCCAGCCTTTAGTCCCTCACTTCAGCTACCACCTCATACCTGCTGTGCGCCTG
The DNA here is from genome assembly GCF_003009895.1 of Hyaena hyaena. Lineage (NCBI taxonomy): Eukaryota > Metazoa > Chordata > Mammalia > Carnivora > Hyaenidae > Hyaena > Hyaena hyaena. Next base: position 195,072 of record NW_024082365.1, on the reverse strand, counting down.
TTTCTACTTCCCAATGAGGAAATGTGACTCTATCTTGCTCCTGAGGCTCCCTGCCTGGGATGTCCTGGCTTCTTAATGTGAATGGACATTCCAGTCCCTCTTGACTCTACACTTCAAAGCCATCTCAGCTGATCCTTACTTACCTCTTCCACAGCAAGTTGGCTCTCCTCCTCTGTAGACTAGTCCTGTATCCCTTTGCACATCCTTTTTGGCTCTTACTGTATACTGTTCATTTTCTAGTTAACTGTGTATATGTCCTATGTTTCAGCGAGCAACCAGAGAGACACCAAACACTTCTGATGTAAACAGGAAAATGGATATCTGGTGGACAATGAGTCTACCTCTTTTTCCACCTCTATGTCTATGTCCACTCCTCTTCTGTATCCTTTAGATTCAATTTTGCTACAAGTGTCACAAAATCCAAAATCACACAAAAGAAAAAGCAGTCTGAAGAATTAGTAGTCAGTGCTGAAACGGTGGCTGCATTGATCATCAAAGACTCAGACTTTTCCTAACTTTCTACTGCACCATCTCCAAGTGTAGCTTTTGGTTTTACAGTCCAATCTGACTCCTGGAGCTCGAGCCATCCCATGCACACTTCAAAAGCAGCAAGGAGGTAGGAAAGGAGGAATAAGGTCATGTCCCTTCCCTTTAAAGTTTTTAAATGTTTTCTTTATTTTTGAGAGAGAGATAGAGACAGCATGAACGGGGGAGTCTCAGAGAGAGAGGGAGACAGATTCTGATGACAGGCTCCTGGCTCTGGGCTAGCTGTCAGCACAAGACTGACGTGGGGTTCGAACCTATGAACCATGAGATCATGGCCTGAGCTGAAGTCGGACTCTTAACCGACTGAGCCACCCAGGCACAGTCCCTTTTCTTTAAAGACAACTTTCCAAAATGGCGTGGGCACATTATGCAAGAAAGACTGAAGAACATTGCCTTTGAGGCAAATAACTATATGCCCAGCTAAAAATTAAGGATCTATTAACTTGAGGAAGAAAGAAAGAATGGATATAAGCTAGGCAAGAAGCAGTCACTGTCCTATCTTACATCGTCCAAAAAGATTGTAAACGTATGAGACAAGAACAGTGCCTAATTCATCTCTGTATGTCCCTACGGTAATTTGATTCAGTATTCAGTATTCATTTGCTCAGACTATCTGAGGATTAAAGACGAGGCAGTAAGTAAGCTGATTCTGCTTAACACTCAGCACGTATAAATTTTACTGAATACATAAATAATCAAGGAAATGAATTGAACTGTGCAGTGAGTAGATGGAATTGACAGTAAGTATTGCCCCTAGGTACAACCTGGACACAGGAGATTGTGGACATGATCCAAAATGATGGCGATGTGGAGAAGTGCCAGCGGGCCAACACCTTTGACCGGCAACCTTTCATTGAGTGGGCTCTTCCCCCACCCTTCAACTCAGGTAAGCTTGCCCAAATAATGCCCATGATGTTGTAGCTAAGACCCATGACTACGGTGTTAGGTCAGTTTGCATCTGAGAAGAGAATTATTTCTACAATTAGCCTTCTGGAAAATATTTCAAGGATACTGGGAAAGAGGTTAAGATCATTATACTCACTTCATCTGGGAAATAAGACTTCTAAATTCCTTTTCTAAATATATAAGATTGGGCAACATCAGACAGCTCATTCCCTACTGGCGATTGGGAATTCAAGAGTAACGATGAATGTATAACACAGAGAAGGAAGGGTGAGGACTCCTAGCATCCAGTGATTAAGAACCACATTCCTCTGTGATTGTGCTCCCTTCTCATAGAGGATTCTCTTCAAATATATTTTATCTACAACCAGTCGACCACAGAATCAAACAAAATCATATATAGATTATTATCATCAACAAACAATTACGCTTCACACCAAAGATGTGAAGAAAGATAAGACACAGCATCCTTGAAGAGCTTGAAATCAATTAGGAATAAAGGACATGTTTTTATATAGGAAATAGTGGCAAATACTAGCTTTTATAACAGATGACAACCCAATGATGAAAAGCCATAGACTTTTGAATCAAATAATACAGGTTCAAATGTTTACCTGGTGACATTGAGTAAATTATTAACTGTCAAACCACAATTATTTTTATTTCTAAAATAATATCGAAAACACATTATTGATTGTGTCAACTATTCCAGGACCATTAATTGATAAATATCCATTTTCCCCCTTTGAATAGCTTGATCTCTTGTCAAAAATCAACTATATGTGTCTATATATGTTATATATATACCATTTTGTGTCTATCTCTATGCCAACTCCACACCTCCTGCTTACTATAGCTTCATAAGCTTTGAAATTAGATATTGTAAATTCTCCAGGTTTCTATTTCATTTTCAAAGTTGCTTTACCTATATTAGGATCTTTGTAAGTTCTAGAATCAGACTGTTTGTTTCTAAAAAAAATTCCAATATTTGGTTGGGATTACATTGAATCTATTGATCTATTTGGGGAGAAGTATTACTCTAACAAAATCTGGATTTCTGATCTAGGAATGTGGTTCATCTCTTCAACAACTTAGGCCTTGTTTAATTTCCCTTGCCAGTGTCTGATGTCTTCTGTCACTTATGTCAAGCACATCTTCAATCAAATTTAACCATAAATATTTTTATTTAATGGTATTATAAATGGCATTTTTTGATATTAATCTTTATTTGTTGCTGGTATACTGAAGTATAATTGCTATTTATACTTGATCTTGTATTCTGCATCCCTGCTTATTGGTTCTAGTAACTTTTGTATATTCTATTGGGTTATTCTGTTATTTGGCTCATAGATATTCATGATTTTTCTATTTTATTGATATAAGGGGCATTTTAGCATTGTAAAATTCTTTTTTTCAGTTTATTTTTTTATGTTGAGACACAGAGAGAGAGAGAGAGAGAGCACATGTACACGCACGGGGGTTGGGGGGAGAAGAGAGACATAACCCCAAACAGGCTCCGCACTGTGAACACAGAGTCTAGCACAGGGCTCAGTCCCACGAACCATAAGATCATGACCTGAGTCAAAATTAAGAGTCAGACACTTAACTGACCAAGCCACCCAGGCACCTCCAGAGTTCTTTCTTTGTCTTATATAATGCTTTTGGGGTTGAATACTACTTTATCTGATAACATCAATATCGCTACTTATTTCCCCTTTAATTTTCACTTTTTCTGTGTTTTAGGTGTGTCTTCTATGCTGCATATAATCAAGTTTTCTCTTATGAGCCAATCTGAACCTATTTTTATTCATTTAAGTAATCTCTACATCCAACATGGGGCTCGAACTCACAACCCTAAGATCAAGAGTCACATGCTCTTTCAACTGAGCCTGCCAGTGACCCCTCGAATCATCTATTTTTAATAGATGATTTGGTCCCACTCACATTTATTGATATGGCTGATATGTTTGTTCACAATTATGTCATATTGTAACTGAACTAACATGAATTTACTCCTTAGGGAGTCACAGATAGAAACTACACCAGGTAGAGCTGTCACACAAAGGAAACTTTATTTGTAGCGATAAGATCATGGGGAATAATTTCCAAAGCCATGACTCTCAGAACAAGGGTAAATGGGTTCATTTTATTTAGGGTTAGGATAAATATTCAGAAAGGGGAGTTTTGTCATGTATGTAAAGGGGGAGGCATAAGGTCATGCATGTGCCTTAAGGAAACATGCCTATACACACATTGCATGTTATGTTAATGAGGCCTGTGCTCCTCCTTGGGTGGAGGTTTTAACATTATAATGAAGTAAAGGTAACTGTTGGTCACCTCAAGGTCACTCCATGGTCTGCCTGTGCAGATGTGAGTTGGGGGTTGACCTCAAACTGGTATGGATGGTCTGGGCCAGTTGGAGCTCATCATCAGGGCAGTCATTATTGCTTGAAGGATAGTTTCGGTTTCCATCACAGGATGCTATGAACATTGGGTCTTTTGGCAGAGTTAAGAGATAAGCTGAAAAGAAGAGCTTGAGGAAAAATGTGTAACACATGTTGGTGGGTACAAGCAGGTGGATAGTAAAGGTCAGGCCTTGGGGTCTAGATGGTGACAATATTATCATGTGCAATAAGAAATGTTTACTGTTTCTTTCCCTATTTGTTATATCCTTTTTATTTTTATTTTTCTTAAAAAATTTGTGTGAGTTCTTAAGTTATTTTTATTTTCTATTTTAATTCCACTATAGTTAACATACAGTGTTATATTAGTCTCAGATATACAATATAGTGATTCAACAAATCTATATGTTACTCAGTGCTCATCACAATAAGTGTATTCCTAATCCCTTTACCTAGTTGACACATCTCCTCATCCAGCTCCCCTCTGATATCCATGTTTCTTCTCTATAGTTAAGAGTCTGTTTCTTGATTTCTCTCTCTCTTTTTTATTTTTCTTTTGTTCATCTGTTTTGTTTCTTAAATTCTGTGTAAGAGTGAGGTTATATGGTATTTGTCTTTCTCTGAGTTATTTCACTTAGCATAATAGTCTCTACCTCCATCCATGTCATTACTTCATTACAAATGGCAAGATTTCATTATTTTTTATGACTCAGTAATATTCCATATATATATGTATATGCATGATTACTAGATTGTAGGGTAGTTCTGATTTTAATTTTGTGAGGAAGCTCCATAGTGTTTTCCACAGCGGTTGTACCAGTTTTTATTCCCACCAACAGTGCAAGAGGATTCCTTTTCATCAGACCTTCACCAGTTTATTATTACTTATGTTTTTTATTTTAGCTATTCTGACAGGTGCAAGGTAATATCTCATTGTAGTTTTTTTTAAATATGTGCATATGTCTTTTCAAGTTTATTTATTTCTTCTTGAGACAGAGAAAGAGAGAGAGAGAGATCAAGTGAAGGAGGGACAGAGAGAGAGAGAGAGAGAGAGAATCTGAAGCAGGCTCCAGGCTCTGAGCTGTCAGTGCAGAGTCCAATGAAGGACTCTACAAGATCACAACCTGAGCCAAAGTCCAATAGTCAACTGACTGAGCCACCAAGGCACACCTCATTTTAATTTTGATTTGCATTTCCCTGATGAGGAGTGATGTTGAGCATCTTTTCACGTGTCTGTATGCCATCTGGATGTCTTCTTTGGAGAAATGTCTCTTCATGTCTTCTGCCCATTTTACTTGGATTATTTGTTTTTTGTGGTATTAAGTTATCTATGTTCTTTATATATTTTAGATACTAACCCTTTATCAGATATATCATTTGCAAATATCCTCTCCCATTCAGTAGGGTGTCTTTTTTGTTTTGCTGAGTGTTTCCTTGCTGAGAAGAAGATTTAATTTGAGGTGGTCTCAGTAGTTTATTTTTGCTTTTATTTTCTTTGCCTCAGGAGTCATATCTAGAAAAATGTTGCTATGGCCTATCTCGGAGAAATTACTGCTTGTGCTCTCTTCTAGGATGTTTATGGTTTCAGGTCTCACATTTAGGCCTTTCATCCACTTTTCTAAGGTTTATTTATTTTTGAGAAGGACAGCACAAGCAGGGGAGAGGCAGAGAGAGAGGAAAACAGAGGATCTGAAGGATCTGACAGGAGGGAGCCCAGTGTGGAGCTTGAACTCACAAAATGCAAGATCATAACCTGAGCTGAAGTCAGACGCTCAGCTGATTGAGTCACCTAGGTGCCCTTTTCATCCAGTTTGAATTGATTTTTGTGTATGATGTAAGAAATTGATCTAGCTTCATTCTTCTTCATGTAGCTGTCCAAACCTCCCAGCACTACCTGTTGAAGAGGCAGTCTCCTTCCCATTGGATATTCTTTCCTGCCTTGTTGAAGATTAATTGACCACATAATTTTGGGTTGTTTCTGGGCTTTCTATCCTGGTCTATTGATCTATGTGTCTGTGTTTGTGTCGGTACCATACTGTTTTCATTACTACAGCTTTGTAGTATAACTTGAAATCAGGAATTGTCATACCTCAAGCTTTGTTTTTCTTTCTCAAGATTGTTTTGACTATTTTGGGTCTTTTGTGGTTTTATACAAATTTTAGAATTATGTGTTCTGTTTCTGAGAATAAGTGCTGTTGCATTTTGATAAGGACTTTATTAAATGTGTATCTTACTTTGGATAGTATGGACATTTTAATAACATTTGTTCTTCCAATCCATGAGCATGGAATGTCTTTCCATTTTTTGTGTGTCATCTTCAATTTATCTCATCAATGTTTTATAGTTTTCAGAGTACAGATCTTTCACGTCCTTGGATAAGTGCATTCCTAGGTGTTTTATTACTTTTGGTGCAATTATAATGAGATTGCTTTCTTAATTTCTCTTTCTGTTCCTTATTTATTGATGTATAAATGCAATAGATTTCTGTTCATTGGTTTTGTGTCCTGTGACTCAGCTGAATTTATACATTAGTTCTAATTGTTTCTTGGTGGAGTTTTTAGGGTTTTTTACATATAGTATCATGTCATCCGCAAATAGTGAAAGTTTTACTTCTTCCTGACCAATTTGGATGGCTTTGTGTGTGAGTTTTCACTTCTTTTTTATTTTGAGTTTCTGTTTTTGTTTAGGAAATTGTTAAATATTTTTCTGGTGATTGGTTGCTTGTGTATTATTATCACCTTATATAAGTACTTAATCCTCTTTCCTCTTACTTAACCTTTCACTACCTGATCTGCCAGTTTCAAAGGGATTTTTGTATTCCCCCCGTTACTTTTATAATCACCAGTAATCTTACTCTAAATTTTAAGTTACATTCTTTCTACTTTGTTAGAACCTATAAGGTTTACATATTGTTCTTCCACCCATCCCTTCATCCGTTTTAAGTTTTAGTTCTAATATTAAATAATGTGAAATTCTTACTATCAATTCTTATAATGTTTTCTTCTTTGTTAAATCAAACTCACCCTGGTAAATTGCTCAGGATTAAGTACCCTCCTAAAATTAGGAGGATGATTTACATGAGGCTTTTGAATCCCCTGAGAGTTGAAAGACATCCTCCAAATAACTCCCCGGGGTTTCAACCGTTCCAGGTCTGGACTGGACATGAGTAACATTTTGTATTTGATTGTGATCTCCTCTATGACTTTTTCCTCATCATCTATCTGTAGGCAGCAGTTGCTCTGGTTAAATTTTTCACAAACACCTCTCTCAGAACCTAGCATGTAACCTGAGGCCCAGCAATTTTGAGACATGGCATTGTACATTTAAGTTTGTTGCTTGGCTAGTAAGTTAAGAGCTCTGGAAGTTTCATTGGTTATAATTTTTACAATTGCTGTAGTCTAATATGTGTGGCTTAGGATGTAAATGGGAATGTAGTAGGCCCAATACCAATCCTCTGTCTAGATGGCAGATCCATAATATTGGATTATAGGCTTGGGAGGTCATTTATTATTTTTTTAATTGTTAATTTGTAAGGCACCCTGATTTTTTGAGTCTCCCTGTCCCAATACACTTGGACTCCCAAATGTTTTTCTCTGGCAAGTGGGATCAGGACGAAAGAAAGATGGATGAATAGTTTCCAGCACAATGACCCTGACCAGACTGAGGGAAGTAGAAACTAAGCTGTCCTTCCAAATATCTAGTACAGCCCAACTGGGACGCACCATTGTCTCAGGCCTCTTGGAGATGATAGAAGTTAGACAAGGGGTGGGGATCAGGTTTAAGGTAATCTGGGGTCCTCCAGCCATTTTTTTCCCTGGGCAGTTGAGTTTTAAAATCATTGGCCTTGACATGTTAAGTTTTGTTTTTTGTTTTGTTTTTTTAGTCTCACCAGTTTATTTTTTAAATTTTTTTTACAAATAGTTTATTGTCAAATTAGTTTCCACATAACACTCAGTGCTCATCCCCACAAGTGCCCTCCTCCATGCCCATCCCTCCCTCCCCCCCACATCCATCAGTCCTCAGTTTTTGTCAGCATTCAAGAGTCTCTCATGGTTTCTCTCTCTCCCTTTTCCCCACCATTTCCCCCCTTCTTCTCCCCCTTGTTCCTCAGTTAAGTTCCTCCTAATCCTCCTATACGTGCAAACATATGATATTTGTCCTTCTCTGCCTGACTTATTTCGCTCAGCATAACACCCTCAAGGTCCATCCATGTTGCTACACATGGCCAGATTTCATTCTTTCTCATTGCCATGTAGTATTCCATGGTATAGATAAACCACATCTTCTTAACATGTTAAGTTTTTAACAGAGACGATGGTGAACTTTTCCCCTCACTAGGCAAGACAGTTTTTCCCAATAATTGAGCTTTTGAGAAGCCAAACCCAGGTAGTAGGATTGGAGTATTTTGTTTTAATATAAGGTTTGTGGGGATCTCATTTTCCAGTCTCTTATGGCCATTGTTTTCCCATGTTGGTACCAACAAGGTATCCTATCCACAAAAGGAAGGTGACTGTTAACAGAAACCTCTCACCAATTTCCAGCTGTCCAGGGTGGCCTCGGCCAATCCTATGGCAAAGAGTTAGAAGAATCACAGTAATAGTGAGAAACAAGTCGTGACAGTGCATCAGAGTAAGGAAACATAAAAATAAGGATAGTATTTTGTTTCACCAGACCATGGATTCCTTAAGCTTCTGCTGTGCAGAGATTAGTTGGCTTCTGAAGTGACTAAAGCAGGGCTGCAGTCTCCTGGAGCCTCTGGAGTTGCAGATTGCTCTTTCCATATGGTCAGCTTTCACAGCGTTGATGGATCAGAAATGCATTCCCAGTTGGAGATGCCGGCTTCACTCTGCTATAATGAATCCAGGGACCCACACTGGCTACCTTTACTGCAATAAGGGTGGTCAAAATGACAGTGAACGGGCCCCTACAAAGGGGTTTTATGGGTTGGACACTTTACTCTTTTATCCATATCGCATCTCCTGGCTTAAAGGGGTGAGCGTCTGTGGTCAGATATAGGTAATCGTTCTCTGACTCTGTGGTGAAAGACGGTTAACCCTGCATCTGTTGTTTTAGGGTTAGATTGTCTATCTCATTTAGATTCTCCTCTATATACCCTTGATAGTGGAGGTGGGGAGGGCACTCATAAAGGATTTTATAAAGGGAGAACTCCATCTGTTTCTTTAACCTCCCACTTGCAGCTGTAGTCTGCCTCCCTGAAGGTCCCTTATCTCTCCCTGCCTTATGTTAACCCTTTCCCTATTTATTCCTGCCTTGAATAGGGCCTGTAACTGCTGTTAGGAAACAGGAACAATGACTTTTCTGGCATCTTCAAGCTGATAAGGGACGGTGTAGGGATACAGCAGTTAGAGTCTACCCAAAGGTTAGTGGATTGGCCCACAGTATGGTTTTATAGGAAGGCTGGCAGGCATGAGGCAGCATAAACATTAGTAGACACAAAGAGAAAAACACAAAGTAAAGATTATATTGACTAACAAGATGTCATCTTAATGTTTACAGTTTCCAAACCTGTCAAATCATCTGTGAGAGACCCTGATTTTGTAAATAATGTATGTCAGGGAATTTCTCATAACCCAAGTGATGGAGAACCAGGAGCAGTAAGTAATTCATGGTGGCTCTATTACCAAAAGTTTGGCCCTAAGTAAAAAAAATAATAAATAAATTATTTAAGCATCTAATGCTTGTGAGTTGTTATTTAGAGTTTCGCTGAGTATAAGCAGACAGTCTGCTTTATTTTGATGTGTAAAACATTTTCTAAACCCAGGAGTTCTGCTAGATACAGAGTCAAGGCAGCCATTTACAATTATTTTTTTTTTTAATTTTAAAGTTTTATTTATTTCTGAGAGAGAGAGACAGAGACAGAGAGAAATAGAGACAGAAATAGTGACAGCATGAACAGGGGAGGGTCAGAGAGAGAGGGAGATACAGAATTTGAAACAGGCTCCAGGCTCTGAGCTGGCAGCACAGACCCCGGCGCGGAGCTCGAACCCATGAACCGCGAGATCATGACCTGAGCCATCCAGATGCCCCCATTTACCATTATTAATTTGCAAATTTTTAGGTATGCCAAACCTGGGTATTATTTTATAAAGCAGAATTTTATACTTTTTGTGCCTTTTCTGGCTTGTAGGGGAAGGCCTTTATACAATTAGTAAAAATATTAACCCATACAAATAGATGTTGGATTTTTTTGAAGTTGGCATTTGAGTGAAACCTAATTATTAGTCTTTTCTGGATAGTCTCCAGTTCCTTGATTGTCTGGGAGAGCAAGTTTGTGGTTGAAAGGATTGTTTCTAAGACATACTTCACAGGCTGATACTACTTGCAGAACTGTCCTTGACAAATCTTTTTCCAGTAAACATCTTTGGGCCATTTTGATAAGTTTTGCCCCTTACTGAATGAAAGGCGTGATCCTGTGTTTTATGACTTTTTAGCTCTGTGAGCTTGGGAATAGTAATTGCTCTGCTCTGTTTATAGCCATTCCAAGAGCTGGGGACAGTGTTTAGGAGTCAGACTCCAGTTTATTGGGAGTGGGGAGGGGAGAGTAGGTGGGATTGAGTCTCCTTAATAATGATATAGCAGCAAACTATTTTCCTGAACCTTGGTATGGACAGCCTACAATATCCAGTAATTTCCAAAAACTCACATAAGTATTTCTCTGTCCTGGAGTTAGTAGCTCCATAGTCTCTAATTTACTTATAATGTCCCTTTCTAGCAAGGAAGTAAGGCTCTCTGGTATTATTAGGAAAGAAGGATTAAAAAAATTAGGCTTCCCCATAAATATCCCAGGGGCTGAGAGAAAACTTTAGTTAGAAGTTTTCCAGAGATGCCTTTAATTGTCATGCTGCATTTGGACAGTTGGCCTGGAGTGTAAGGGAGGCCAGAAAAGGTAGTTCTAGTGTCAAGAAGGAATACGACCAGTTTTCCTTCTATATTTAGAGTTATCCCAGGCTCTAGGTTTCTGATAGACAGTTGTCTAGGGGAGCCATCGTGAAAAGCCCCAGGCCCTGGTTACTCCTGTCCAAGGACATTGGTAATCTGAGCCCTGACAGATAGAGGTTCCCAAGGGCATTCAGATCTTCCGTGATTGTTTCCACACACGGGGCATGTTTTACGGGGTTTTCATTTTGGTTGTCCCCTCTAAGGACATTCTCATTTTAGTGCTCTGAATGGACGTATAAATGGCACTTGGTGCCGGGACCTCGGGAAGTCTGGTCTGACATAGTACGTAAGGCCACAACTAAGGCCGCAGATTGTTTTTAAGCTTCCTTTTCTGTTTTGTTTGTAATACACCCAATTGGCAGCTCATAGGAGCTCCTCCAGGTCCCTGCAAGGCCAACAGGCAATCTGTGTGTGTTCTCTGAATATCTAGGGCTGATTGAGAGACAAATTTGAGCCTTAAAATTATCTCAAATTTAAGGGAGTTGGGGGGCGGGAGGGAATAGGGATATATTTCATGAGAGCCTCCCTCCCCTCAACCTTTCCAAGGAGACCATTGGGCTTCCATTTTGTGTTTGTAAAATAGCGGCTAATTCAGCATAATTTAAGGGCTAAATCAGATTTCCTTAATTTTTTCGCCCCAAAACATCTGTCTCATTAAGAGTCTGTCTTAACAAAAGCATTATATTTTTCCAGGTCATCTCAAAAAATATGTTATAATATTCTGAAAAGCTTTTATATATTTATCCAGTCTGAAACCTTACCTAGATCTCCTTTTATCTGTCTTAAACTTTGAAATGTAAAGGGTTTTTTTTTCTTTACACCCCTCCATTTCCCACCTGTAGGACATTGGCAGTAAGGACTGTGACCAAGAAATACTTTCCTGGTTGTTGTGGGATGAACTGATTTTATTTTGGCTCAGCAGTAACTTACATACTGATCACTGGCCAATGAGGGAGAGAGATCAGGAGACAAAGTCAAGGTCTATCCCCCTGCCTTTTTCAGCAATACTCACATAGTTATGTGAGACATGTGGATATCCATTTGTGTCATACAATGGGCTAAGTTTAGTAAAATGGCTCCCATGTTTTTTAGTAAAAGCCCTTTATAGATATCATCCATCCCTCAAATGGCATAGGAATCCACTCCTCTCCTAAACAGGAACAACAAAAATGTGGAGGATTTTAAGGCTTGAACCAAGAGTATTGCCATCATTTTCCCAACTTTGAGTAAAAGGAGCAGGAATTTTATTTTATTTATTTATTTATTTATTTATTTTTTTACAAATAGTTTATTGTCAAATTAGTTTCCACATAACACTCAGTGCTCATCCCCACAAGTGCCCTCCTCCATGCCCATCCCTCCCTCCCCCCCACATCCATCAGTCCTCANAGTATTCCATGGTATAGGTAAACCACATCTTCCTGATCCATTCGTCCGTTGATGGACACTTAGGCTCTTTCCATGTTTTGGCTATTGTTGAGAGTGCTGCTATGAACATTGGGGTTCATGTGCTCCTATGCCTCAGCATTTCTGTATCCCTTGGGTAAATTCCTAGCAGTGCTATTGCTGGTCATAGGGGAGTTCTATTGTTAGTTTCCTGAGAAACCTCCACACTGTTTTCCAGAGGGGCTGTACCAGTTTACATTCCCACCAACAGTGTAGGAGGGTGCCCGTTTCTCCACATCCTCACCAGCATCTAGAGTTCTCTGATTTGCTCATTTTAGCCACTCTGACTGGCGTGAGGTGATATCTCAGTGTGGTTTTGATTTGTATTTCCCTGATGAGGAAGGATGCTGAGCATCGTTCCATGTGTCTGTTGGCCACCTGGATGTCCTCTTTGGAGAAGTGTCTGTTCATATCTTCTGCCCATTTCTTCACTGGGTTGTTTGTTTTTTGGGTGTGGAGTTTGGTGAGTTCCTTATAGATTCTGGATATTAACCCTTTATCTGATATGTCATTTCCAACTATCTTTTCCCATTCCGTCGGTTGCCTATTAGTTTTGTGGGTTGTTTCCTTTGCTGTGCAGAAGCTTTTAATCTTGATGAGGTCCCAATCGTTTATTTTTGCTCTTGATTCCCTTGCTTTTGGGGATGTGTAAAGTAAGAAGTTGCTGTGGTGGAGGTCAAGGAGGTTGTTTCCTGCTTTCAAAGGAGCAGGGATTTTAATCTTAACCCTGTGTACTTTTAAAATCTATTTATCTTAACCTTAATCTGTCCTGACCACACATAAAAAAATTTTTTTGGAAGATTTTTCTTCACAAGCTTTCTACAACTTTTCCTTACATTTAGATTTTGTCCCAAGCTACTTTTCTCCGAACAACCAGTCTCATTTAGGAAAAAATTACTTTATTTTACCTTCAAAAAAATATATTTCCATTTCTAATGTCTTTCTTTCATATCTCCTTTTCTACATACAGAGTTGCTTTTCTTTTTTTTTCTTTTTATCAGTTTTAACTACATGTAGGAGAATTTTAACTTTTAGAAACCTTAGTCTCCAGTGGAAACTAAGTAGTAACCAATTGTGAACTCTATGTTACATCATAATTTTTTGAGATAGCAAACTTATGAACCCACTAAGTACAAAGCATGTTTTTCAACAGTTCCAAATATCCTGTTTTGTTTTTTTTTTTTGTTTCCTGCAACTAGTCAAAATCACTGATTTATATCTAGTTATTAGGGATTTAGCCTCTTATCTAATTAGATTTCCAATGAATTTAATCTCAATTTATCATGCAAGCAAAACTTGAATGTTTTAGGTTACCAAGGACTTTGAAAGCTATCTTAACAATAATCCATGAAAACTATGAAACAGACAAAATTACCCATCACTCTAAGTCTTCCTTTTGTTAACAAATTGGGACAGAGATAACATGAGCTTATTCGACCTTCAGCAAATAGGTAGAATTAAAGTTTTCTTTTTTTTTAAACGTTGATAAACATTGTCTATCTCAAACTAACAAACTTAAATTAGCTTAAACACTGAATACATTTACATGAGTCCACGTAAGACAATTTGTTCCCTATGATTAATTTTTACCTGGAATGTTGGTGGGGGAAATCTGATGTTGGTGGTCTTCACTCCTCAACATCTCAGGTGGGAGGAGAAGTTGATGGTACCTGAGGCATTAAGGAACCAATTATGCAGGCCACCCCTCAGGTGGTGCAGAAAAGGGGGGAGGGAAGGCAGAAGAGATGAGTTGCCAGCAGAAGGCAAAGAGAGAGAACCCCTTGTTATTAATCTAGTCAGTTCAGACAGAGGAGCAAACTACAGGGTTCTTTTGTTTTGTTTTCCATCAGTGGAAGTAGGCAGTCAATGTTAATCCAGAGAAGACAAGAACTTCCCTGAAACAGTGGAAGTAGGCAGTCAATGTTAATCCAGAGAAGACAAGAACTTCCCTGAAACAAAAGGAGTTTGGGAGCTGCTTGGGAATATTCCCTATTTCCCCATTCTGAGGTAGAATAATCAGACAAAATTGGCTCTAATTATCATAGTCATTGACCCAGAAAATGAATGAGAGACAAATCCCCATACACAGTTACATGGTGACTCCAACCTGCCGCTCAGCGCCCGGTGCCCAACACCTTAGAGTTGCAGCTTCGTTCCTCTTCCCTTGTGGAGTTACTAATGCAACTCTGGGAGGTGACCAGCTCCACTTCTGCCTATTATGGGCAGGTCTGCCAAAACAAATCCGGGTTGTTCCCATCTGGCAGGCACTCCCTGAGCTGGTTCCTTGGCCTAAAGTGTTCTATGAGCTCACATGGGAGTCCTCTGGAGGACTTGTCTTTTGCAGATCCAGGAATCTGTTGGTGCCAGGTGAGGCCGTCTCTCCTGGCACCCCGAGGTTCACATCCTTGGTGGCAAAGGAGGTGGAAATGCACCATCTCTGAATCCCGGACAAGAGCACCCAAGTAATGTAGCAGGATTCTCGCACAGAGAGTGGTGACACCGTGGCTTTTCTTTCCGGGAAGCAACTTTATTCCTGCCAGCACCACTCAGTTGACTTCGAACCCAAAGAACGGAGCCCCAAATGCCATGTGATGTAGTTTTTTACATATTTTTTTACTTCTTTGTCTCTCATATATGGTAACACACAAACATGTAGTCTGATTAGAGGTTCTCATGTTACAAGGTCGTGAGGGATGTTGTCATGGATGCATATAGGTAGGTTGCCTTGAGATTTCTTTCTTTCTTTCTTTCTTTCTTCTTTCTTTCTTTCTTTCTTTCTTTCTTTCTTTCTTTCTTTCTTTCTCTCTTTCTCTCTTTCTCTCTTTCTCTCTCTCTCTCTCTCTCTTGCTCTCTCTCTCTCTTTCTTTCCTTAAGGAGGGGACCCTATCATAGAGGCATTGCTGACTGAAGGGCAGTCACATTTCTAATGGTGGCAAGAGCTCTTGGGCTGAGGCTGTGTCATCTGAGGCATTGCTGTGCTTGCAGGTGGTTTCCTGGGTGGAGATCCATGAAAGATAGAAGTGGGGCTGCTGGTGTTTAATTCCAAGTACATGTGCTAGAGGCCTGGCTCAGGATGGGACTATAAGTGTGAACTCTACTGCTAGGTGTGCAGACTTCATTGGGTTCCATTAGATCATCAGGGTACACTTTGCAAAGGAGCATGCAGTATCCATGACTGAGCTTTGTGGGGACGCCATCCATAATGTATATAGATTCTGGGCACATTGATAGGCTCACTGTAGGGACATTTTGTAGATGGCAGCTATACAATCCAGAGATAACCCCATGAAATCTATGATAGGGGGGTTAGAACACAAACCTGCCAGCCAAGATGAGTCTGATGTGTTTACAACAGTAGGGCTGTTAGGTGGGGGGTATATATAATTTGAGGCATGGTGTAAGGATGGGATGACTCTATTAAGCATCACTTCCATTGGCACCATTTAATGTAGAGGGAGATGAACTCTGGGTCAGAATCCATGCCTGGTAGCACATTGACCCCTTCTAATAGGGCCTGCAACACCTGGTCCTCAGCTGTCCTTTGGTATAGTTGTATGCCTGAATGACTTTGTTCCTGCACATCTTCTGAGATAGAGTTAGGCTGGAGGAGGGATTTACTAACAACCCTATTATCTGAGGTAGCCACAATAAAGGAGTGAATATGCATTTGATTAGCTTGTGGGGTGTCCTTCAGGGAAATCAGTATGGATAGCAACAAAAAGGAGAGTGTCTCTGCTTAGGAGCAAGAGGTCTTTAGCCTCTTCATCTCGAATGGGGTGGAGACCTGTCTGCATCCACTGAGAGCCACCATAGGATTCTATGGTTCCGTTGGGGGATTCATTTCCTAATGTGACTGGCATCCACCAGAAGGAATACCTTTCTCTTCTTTTTGAGATCCACAATCCCACTAGTTGACCCTGGAATCATAATTTTATGGCATGATAAAACTTGCAAAGCTTTTATATGGACTTGATTTAATTAACCAGCTGTAAAACCAGATAGTGAGCTAAGTCAGTGTCCTTCGCTTTGTGGCTGATTGTGGACCTTCATCTGGGCCAAAGAAATTTGTATAATCATGACCTCTTAGCAATTTGGTAGGGTTTGTTCTATTGGACTATTAGAGAGGGTCATATTGCACAATCCACTCCTGATCAGGTTGCCGGCATGTGGAAGACAGTGAGACAATGGAAAGATCACAATGCTGAGGGCAGCATTCATCTAGTGAACAGAAGTGAATGACATCCTCCTTGAGGTCAGAGGAGTCAGGAGTCCCTGTCAGTACTAGAAGTGTTTTTTTTAAGAAGACATGTAGTTGGTATGGGGGTATGGAGAGCTAAGAGCCAGGAATCAAGTGGTATTAGAGCCACGGGTAAAATTTCTGTGCATTTGGGGGTCCCTAGTGTTTAAAAATTGAGGAGCATCTGTCTGAAAGCCATTGTACCTCTCTATAAATCCCCCTGCTTGGGGCCAGTCAGCTAGGTGGAAATTCCACAAGATTCCATGTTCCAGAGGCCATTACTGAGCTGCTTCGGAGGTGGAAGCAGTTCCATGTTCCTTGATCTGAATCTGTAATGTCTCATGGGTGTAAGGGGACACGCACATATCTGGTTAGGAAGGATGTTGCACAATGGAAGCAGTGTGTCTGGAGAGAACAGCCTGTAGCCATCCCAGGAAGGTATTGATGATGGTGTTTACATACCCACTAGCTCCAGCAGAAGGCAGGGCAGTCTGATACAACAAATTTGCCATCACAAGTTGTCACACTGACCTGGGAAACTTCCAGAGTTTTGTCTGGGGACAAAGAAGCAACTATTTACCACCAGTTTTGATACAGCAAGGGTGAAAGCGATTCCACACCTGTTTCGCCAATCAGTGAGTGGTATTACTCCCCTGTGGCCTGATGTAATAGGGGCCCACTCTCCTAGTGGGCATGGTATTTCTGGAAGGATAGTTATATGAAGGTTATGTCTGGAATGTTGTTGGAATGTTGGAACAAGGAGTCTTCAATGTTATTAGAATGTGCTTCTGGTGTTTGTTGCCATGTGTGCATAGACATGAGTGACTATAAGTGGCATACGTGACTTGGTTGTCCCTCTCTAAATGGTGGCGCCTGGAGACATTGAATTATCCTTTTGTCATTATCCAGACCAGTTTAAGAGTCCATGGCTAACAGTCCAAGAATCAGCAAATATATAGGCTCTTGGGAGTCTCACTTTGTGGCCTATTATGGAGTCAAACACACTGCCACCAACCCTGTTATCTGGGCCAAGCCAGGAGCGCCCTCCTTGACTAGGGATATGAGGTAGCAGGATGACCACTGCAGCCTACTGGTGGGTGGCACTGTGTACGATGGCAGCACTGTTGTACGTGAAGAACACTGGCTCCCTTTCCATGCCAGACACCTGGTCCCAAGGAGCTTCTCAAACTGCTAGACAGGCCAACAGTGGGGGTGCCACCAGCTGTACCTCCATTAACAGTAGGCATGAGGCTGAGCTTGAGGGAGCCACACCCTCCTTTACTCTGGAAAGGCCTTTGACATCAGATTGAGTCCTTTTTAAAGGTACAATTTGCCTTTAACAGTGAGGCCTCAGAGCCATGCTGAGCCTTTGCTGGCTTGAATGGCTAACCCAGTGCAGGATGAGGACTTGTTGCAAATCACTTTGGGCTATGAATGCCTTTTTCTCTAAAAGGGCCCAGTGGACTGCCAAAATTTGGTGCTCTAGTGGCATATGCTAGACTGATGTCTGGGGCTGATCTTTGGTCCAGTCCCATGGACAGCCAGATAAAACTGTGCTTAGTCCCAAGACTCCACAAGGCCTAATCAGATGTCTCCACTGATTCAACTCAGAAGTCTGAGCCCAGAGAGACTAAGGACAGGGCCTGCTTTATGGCTTGCTGGGCCAGATGCAAGACAATTTGGTGAAGTTCTCCCAAATGGAAAGAAGCTGGATTGCATCTAACAGCACACATAGTTTTTAGTAAATTGTAACTGTAGAATGTGTTACCCCAAAAGGTGAAGACACCTAATATGTGCTTGGCCTGCTCTAATGTAACAGGAGGTTTAATTTTAGGAAGTTGCTGTTTTATAGTGAGAGAAATTTCACAGTCCTCAACTGCCACATTATGCCAAGAAACTTGAAAGAAGTGGCTGGTCCTTGGATCTGATATAAGCTAATGGCCCCTTACTAGATGTAAGTCTCCTGGATAGCATCCTCAAAAGGTTCCAAAGAGAAAATACCATTTACAAAATACTACAGGCCACAATGGGTTACTCTGAGTGAATTTAAGTTGTTCTGTATAGGTTATATGCAACAGCAGGGTTGCTTAAATGCTTAAATAAACCCATGTTGGCCAAGTAAAGTTCAAGATGCCCTTGAAACAGAAAGCAATTTGAAGCTGTGACTCTTCCATTATCAGGACCAAGTGAAACATGTTGGCTACATCTAGGACAGAAAAGTAAGGACTTCAAGCTTTTTGGATGTCATCTACTTATCTATAATATTGGGAAAGGGAATATTAATGACAGAAATCTGTGCATTTAAGTTTTGATAGTCAATTGTGTTTTTTTAAGTATTTCATTTTTTTAAGTTTACTTATTTTGAAAGAGGTGAGGGAGAGCTGAACAAGGTAGGGACAGAGACAGAGGGAGAAAGAGAATCATAAGCAGGCTCCACACTGTCAGCACAGAGACTGATGTGGGGCTCAGTCTCACAAACTGTGAGATCATGACCTGAGCCAAAATCAGGAGTCGGACACTTAACTGACTGAGCCACCCAGACACCCCCCAATAGTCAATTGTTAATCATTTCCAGGTTTCCAGGGGGTTCCTCCCTTTTTTGATTCTCCACCAGAAGCTGTGTTTCTCCAACCAAGGCTGCCTCTCTGCCTCACTGGCAAGCCCTTTCCCTGAGACTGGTGCTGTGTGATCAAACCCCAGCCTGTATTTGGTATTTTAACCCTCAGCATTGGACATTCTGTTTACAGGAATGATTTTGTTGTGATTTGTCTACTTTTTCCTTGCCTCTCTACTGCTTATCACAAAGTTTCTTAAGCCGCCCTCCCCAACCCCCACCACTGGCTTTGCACACCAAAGACTAACTGATTTTCACTCCTGGCTGTCATTTTTACTACCTTGGAGAAATTACTGAAATTACCTGACTATTGTAAGACACCATTTTTCATCTAAAACCACAGTACAGCACAGAGACCAGTGTGGTATTTGAATAGTGGCTGTTGCAGTTCTTGGCCTGGAAAGTAGAGGTTGAACGAAAGACTGATGGAACTGCTGGCCTTGAAGAGCTGGCCGATAGCCCACCTATGTCAAGATGGACACCTGCTCTTCTCCAGCTGCTTTAATCTACTACCCATTGTAGTAATAGAAAACCCCAAGGGACAAAATATCCAAGTTGTTGTTGGGGTCATAGTTATCACCAAGCTCAGACCTCTCAAAGCATCTTCATCTTCCCACACAAGTACAACCAATTCATCAAATAATCAGGAGGGGAGCATGTAGACATGTAAAACCATAATTTTAGGCAAAGCCTACTATTCAGTAAATCTCATTCCAGATGTTTAACAAAACAATATCGAATAATATCGAATTCAGGAGGCTGACGAAAAATAGTCAAGTAAATGGTGTGGCCTTCTTTCCCAGGTCTGGATCTGGCCCAGAAAATGCCTTCTCCAAGAACTATGAAGACTCACCTGCCTGTTCAGTTGCTGCCACCTTCCTTCTGGAAAGAAAATTCAAAGGTAAGAAAAGCCAACTTTTCAGGACTAATTTTGGTCACATGGACAAACACTGTCTCTAAGTGGAAACAACCAAAGATGTTGAAAGATAAATAACCAATGGAGGTATAGGGCAGATGATGGCCTTACCCCCACATTCCCACATACTCCATCCTGGATCCAACTTTCCTTCAAAATATTATTTCTGGGTACATACTAGGAAGATTTCAGACAAAATCATTCTGATTAGCTGCCAATGAAGCCGCATCCAAAGACAGCAAGTGGTGAAACAAAGCACATATTTCTTCAAGAGGGCTTTTATCTTGGTTTGAATCATCTAAGAAGCAAAAGGAAAGACATAAAAGGGACTTATTTAGGGAAAACCTGTGGAGGGGAAGGTAGAGCAACACAAAGAAGGATGGACATCTGTAAGACCATGATACTACACTGACCACGCTTACAGCGTATCTTGTGGAGCAAGCTCCCAGGAACCATTATACCACTATGTCCTCCATTTTCAACAATTTTCATTTATTTTGATACTTCCAGGTTCAGGTTCAATGTGTAATGTACACCAATATACTAGTGGGTTTTTTTGATATCTGTTTCATCAGTGAGTCTTAAATTCAATGAAATATGTAATATGAGCACAATATGAACTTACAAACTTGCAGTGAAAAGTGTAGCCATCCAGCAGAATCAAAATGTTTGTATCAACCAGACCAGCACATCTTCTCCCTGCAAGCAAGCTACTTTAGAGACCTATACTGTATGCTTACCATGAAAACCATAAGGGTCACGTCTGTTTAGCCAAAACACTTTCCCCTATGTGTGGTGCTTAGATACACAGGGCAAGTGATTTGTTTTGACTCTGTATTTTCTGGGCTTCCATGAGTCACAGCTCTTCATCTTGCCCATCTCCCATCTCCAAACAAGGTTCACTGCAATTATATAGGACTCCACATACCAATAGGCTGTCCCATTCCTGATCTGCTTCCCTGAGATTTTACACAGGTTAAGTTGATTTGTGAAAACTCTCTGCTTTATTTCCACAGCTAGATCATTCTATATGACTCATGCTGCTCAAGAAGCAATATTATTTCCAAATGGTATTGTAGATTCAATGTGAGAAGGCACAATAACATTTTGTTAGTCATCATACTAGCAGTTTTTTCAATAAAATCAGGCCTCCTAAAAATGTAAAAATCTCAATAGTAGCACCTCCTTTTATCTGCTTGGAATTGAGGCTTCTTTGAGTAGGAAGTGACATTAGAGAGTTGAGCCCAAGATATTTCAGTTTATGATGCAGTGGTAAACGAAATAACTATTCCTTAAAGATATCCATGTGGTAATCAAAAGAACCTGTGAATTCTACCTTATATGGTAAAATAAACTTTGTAGATTTGATTAAGTAGGGGATCTTGAGATGAAAAGGTTATCCTGGATTAGTAAGTGGGCCCTCAATATCATCACAAGGATTATATAAGAGAGATGCAAGAAGATCAAAGGAAGTAGGAGATGTGACAAGTGAAGCCAGGGATTGAGTCAAGAACCAAGGAATGCAGGTGGCCTTCAGGGGCTAGCAACGGCAAGTGAAGGGATTCTCCCCTAGTGCCACCAAAGGGCCAACAGCTTGACCTGAGCTCAGGGAAATCAAGCCTCCAGAACCACAAGAGAATAGATCTCTTATTGTTTCAGCCACTTCATCTCTAGTAATTTGTTACCGCATCCATGGGGGATTCACACAGACTGGTCAGCAGACTCTCAGAAAATATACTGGGCATTAGGTCATATCCCAGTCATCTGACTCCTGCCACAAGCACACCGACTATGCTCCCCATCTAGCCCAGACCTCCCCTTCACAATTACTCAAGCTTACAGAAAGGCAATAACCAAATCCAGCTTTAAGAAATATATTTACATTATAAGATGGTGCAGTTGTGTCACACTTTTTGGTTCCCTACATGCTTTCATAAATATCTGAGAAAAAAAATCAACCAGTAAGAAAGAAGGCAGAGAAGCATGCTGGGTCTGTACTCCTCTAAGACAGGGTTGGGTGAAAGGCATCTGGGAAAGGAAGAGCGTGGGGAGATTGGCCGAGAGAGAAATACTACTGGGTGAATTGTTGTGTTGGACACAGAAATTCTGTTCAGTAAGTGAGATACAAGAAAATGCTTGTGTCACCATTAATATGATCCTACACCCCAACTCTGCTGAGAATGCACACAGCAGCACAGGTGAGCATGGGAATCTGGACGGTATGGGGAAAAGGGAAACACAGGACACGAAGGAAAGAAGTCAGCTCTCCCTGGCCAGACCACACCCCCGCGTTTGCGATTTGAAGAATCATCACAGGCAGCTCCAAAGGGAGACGTAGCACTGCCCTCAAAGGTCCTGCAATCTCACCACATATGAAAAGTAGGAGTGATATCATTAATCTATAAAGCTGCAGTTCATCATGTACAGGTGAGACCAAATGGCTGACTGCATTAGCTACCCCATACAATAACCTAGAGTCCTCACTTAGTACAAGCCAAGGAGGACCTACCTTACCCAATAGAAAAAAATACAGTGGCCTCTTTAGCCTCCAGTAATATCATAGTTAGGGTGACCATAGTATTTATCATGGAAACCAGAATGCTTTTAAGAAAAGGGGGATGCTCATAATCTTTATCTAAGACCACATATATACGTTGGAACTCTGAGCAAACTGGAAGATGTGGTCATCCCGATCACATAAAAAATGTACACACGTTCAGATACTCAATTAGGATAGTCTAAGATTCTTCTAATAACAAGGTCCTCTGCAGTGAGCAATAATATTTCTCTGTTTTGTTTTCTCTCTCTCTCTCAATCCCCTTTACTGGCTGGTTTCAGATTGTCTATGTCGCTAGAAATCCAAAGGACACTGTGGCGTCCTACTACCATTTCTCAAGAATGGCTCCAATAATACCTAACCCTGGTACATGGGAGGAGTTTGTTGAGGCATTCAAAGCTGGAAAAAGTGAGTGAGAGGAAATTGTGGGTGCATGTGTCCTTATTCATGTTTCCTTATTCTCTACTGACTTCAGAAAGGATGGGTTTTCATTGAATGATTGTAGTCATCAAAGTCCTGGCAGGATGGGATGGCACATTCGAAATGGATCATTTAGGGGAGAATATACCTAAGACACTATTTATAAAGCTATGGGCAGATTTTAAAGAAACAAACAGGTGGAAATACAGTGTTCTTGGATGAGTACCTGTAGGGAGCCATTGCCCCCCTGGAAAAAGGACAGGGTCCCTTAACAGGAGTTGAAGCCATCAGTAAGGGAAACAGTACCACAGTGAGCCAACAGGAAGAGCATCAGGAAAATAAACATACCTTTTAAACATACCTTCCTTACTCTCTTCTTGCCTCAAAAAGCCTGTTAGTACCTTTTCCTGGGAGTCTGAACACAAAGGAGGCATTGCCGTAGTCTCTGGAGGGCAACCTCACAGGGTGAAGCAGGGTGCAGAGTGAATTTGGCAGGGCCAACAGACGGCATCCAGGGCACCTCTCTTCCTCTAATTCACCATTACAGAGCAAAAAGTTGACCAAATACATGGTAATTATAGATTTTTTAGGAATCAAAATCAGCCTACTAGGAGACAATGTTTATTGTGTCACACTAATCTAGGAACCATGTAGTGATGCAAGGGAAAGAAAGATTATGATATAGGCATCATGTAGTGATTCAAGGGAAAGAAAGATTATGATCCCTGGCAACTACACAATATCTAATGTGCTAGTAAGTTCCAGGGCAGAAATATAAAACCAAGAAATCTAGAATACTTTTTATCATCTCTCTGAATATTAAGAAGCTCCTCTCTTCTGCAAATAAGAATTCTGACCAGGGTCTTTATCTTCTTTGTCTTTTTCCCTTTTATTTGAGACATCCAGGCTCATTTTATAAGTTTCAAATGGATATCGATGCCCTGCTCCCATTTCTCTCTTGTTCCCTCCAGTGCTATGGGGCTCCTGGTATGACCATGTGAAGGGATGGTGGGATGCGAAAGACCAGCACCGTATTCTCTACATATTCTATGAGGACATGAAGGAGGTAAGGGGTAGTGCAGTCCACATCAGACCACCATGTTCTCCAGGGCAGCAAACCAAAGTCAGAATTCTGTGTGTGGGCTTGACCAAAGAAGAGCCTTCAGTGCGATCCTTTCTCTCCATGACATTCTTCTTGACTGTTTTACCCTTGAGAGTTCTAACTACTTTTCTGTTCTTCTCAATTTTCTTTGCTTCAGTTCACAAAATCTAGAAGATCCTTCCTCCTCAGGAAATATCACATGCTTTTATAGTTGAATTAATCCTGACACCTATGAACCATGTCTTCACCTACAAAATGAGTATCATCTCATTTTGTATCTAATCAAATTATCATAAGGACTTATAAGATCACATATGTAAAGTACCTAGTTGTGTTTGGTGAATGTTCAAGGAGAGTTTCCTTCTCCCTCTTCCACACCCCAGGCCCACGTCACAAACTGTTTTTTCCAGATAAACATTGGCAGGATTGGTCTCACATATTGGGATATTTCTCCATTTCAAATCACTGTGTATGAGAGGCAGGACAAAATCACTCCTAGGACCCCAACGTTAGTGTCCTAGAATTACAAAATACTTCTTGTGCGAGTGCTGAGAAAACTAATCAAAAGCTATAGCTCCTTTTCTTCAACTCTTTGATCAAAGAACCAGTGCATAGGAATTCACACTTCTCCATCGACCTGAGATCCCTTTGTATTTATCCTTTTACTGACCTTCTATTAAACTCACAGGCTTTTTGCCATCTTTTATATCTCAAGTACTAGAGTTTGTCACACTGTGTCTCATCTGCAACATTTTTTCTCCTTTATACCACCTTTCCTGATCTCTGCCAATAGACATAATTGCGCTTTAAACAAATCTCTTGTCTCTCTCTCTGTGTGTGGACAACATGTTTTCTGGATAGTTATATCTACATTCACCTCCCTATGGCAGGGGAAATTTCCTGAGGGCAGGAAGAGCCCTCCTCTTTAGGTCTTGGCAGCACCCTTAAATGTAGTCATCATCTGAGGGATGTTGAATATATTTGAACTGACCCCTTAACTCATTCCTCCCCAAACACTGTTTTTCCACACAGAATGTCATCCCTAATGGAAAACTCAAAATTATTTGCTTTGTATAACTATTCTACATCCAGGATCCAAAGCGGGAAATTCAGAAGATTGTGAAGTTCCTGGATAAAGAAATTCCAGACGAAGTTCTGAATAAAATCATATATCACACCTCCTTCGATGTAATGAAGCACAACCCAATGGCCAACTACACCACTTTGCCTACCATTTTCCTGGACCACTCTATCTCCCCTTTTATGAGGAAAGGTACGTAAGACTTATATTCTCAGATGCCAAATTGGACTCTGTGGTCCCCATGATCTGTTTAGAGTATTCCAGAAATGTTTCTTACCCCATTAGGCATTCTTGTCCATGACACTACATAATTTTTAAGAGGCAAACTTCCTTTATTCCCATTCCTGTGATGGCTCCAAGGGAGTGTGCTCACTCCACCCTGTACTCTTGTGTGGCAATCATTGAGACTTTGTCCTGTTTCAGGGATGGCTGGCGACCGGAAGAACTATTTCACTGTGGCCCAGAATGAAGAATTTGACAAGGACTACCAGAAGAAGATGGCAGGGAGCACCCTGACCTTCCGCATGCAGATCTGAGGGCAACAGGGAGTCCATCAGTCAAGGACCTCCTTCCTAGATTTTAGACATTTGAGCCTCATAATCAAGAATCCTTAAAATTTCCTCTAATCTTGAGATTTCCTACACCATCAGTAGATTTTATGCCATTGTGATACACTTCATCCAGATGCAACCAAATCCTGGGTAGGAATTTAAAATTAAATTATGTGATCATTCGCATAGACCCTTACCACATGACCGTGTGCTCACCTGCAAACCCGTGATATAACCCCATCACTATTTCACAACAGTCTGGTTGTCTAGATGCAAAATTCATGAATAGAGAGAAATAAAGAAGAGTAGAAACTTCAGCATAAGAGAAAGTGAATGTGGAGCAGAGAAGGAGAAGGTGACACAATGGAAAATGTGAAAGGGAAATCAGGTTTTATCCTAACCCATCAACAATGAGACACAAAGGATGGCCCAGTTCTTTGAAATATTAGGTTATGAGGCACAGAAGGTAAAATGAAGGGAAACCAGTGAGCTGTGCCTGACTTCGATGGTCTCAACCTGGACATGGAGAAAGACCAGAAAGGAATGAGTGATGAGCAGCACAAGAAACAGGAACAGAAACAGTTCACTTCTGAGGCCAACACAAGGCCAGAAGGCAGAAAACAATCCATATTTCAGATAGGTTTTTAAAGAGAAAGGGGTGAAATCTTCAAATTAGCCTCCCTCCGTCAAAGAAAATAAAATACCAGCACCACATGCACTTTAAGAAAATCTTGAATATCACTTCTACAGAAGGATCATTTTTCATGCTTCTTAAAAATAGGCTTTTAGTGGTTGAGGTAAGATGGTGAAGAAGTAGGGAACTCCGTACATTTCACTTGCCCCCGTCTCTTAAACCAAGAAGACCTGAAGTCATAGGACACTGAACCGCAGGACTTTGGGAGGAAAAGCGATAGAGTCCACTGAGAAAATAACATTATAGATGCTTGAGTGCGACCTGGGGAAGATAAAAATAGGCTGGGACCTGGAGATATGGAGGAAGAGGAGGGAAACCCCTTTGCAGGGAGCCGCGGTGAGTCGAGGGGAAAGGAAAGAGCAGCTGAAACTCTCATAGAACTGTCCCCAGAGAAGAGAAAAACCTTGGCCCAGGATGGAGAATGATCTTGATTCCACCTCTGGTGATGACTTTGGGCTGGGTCCCCTGATCCCAGGCAGCAACAGGAGAATCTGCTTCGCTGTTCTCCCAGCCCAATCCAGAAGGGAAGTGGCTCAGCCTCAAACTGCTCTGCTGCTTTCCTGGCTTGATACCTGGCTGAGAAAGATCCGGCCTGCAGGTTTATATTTAGGGTGGTATCAATAAAGAGTGTGGACCAAGATCTGGAAACAAGGCTTGGCTTGGGACATAGAACACAGCCCACGTTGGCTATGGCTGTGGCACAGGGAGATTGGACCCAAAAGAGTGATTTGTAATGCTTGGTTAAGGAGGGACTGGGGTGCTGTCATTTTTCTCCTTGCAACCGCCAAGGTGGGTCCTCAGGGAGCGGCCGGTAGAATGCAGTGGAAGCTAAGACCTGCCTACACCAAACCACCAAACCATGCCCATTCCCACTAGAGAGCTGTTTTTTTTTTTTTTTTTTTTTTTTTTTTTTTTTACCTGATCCTGGGGCAGACCGACATGGATGCACTGCCGTATTTAATTCTAGATCAATTCTTTCTATTCAGATATATTTTCCCTTGTCTCATTCATATCCCTCCCCTCTGCTAACCTGGGCCCTCTAGTCATTGGTTTGCTTAAACAGTCACATTATCCCATTCTCTAGATGTATATTCTACACCTCCACAACTACTTTTCTATCTCTCTCTCTCTCTCTGGAGTAATCAGACTATACAGTTTCTCTGAGTAACATTATCTTTGTTTCTTTCTCGCTGCCTCCTACCATATTCTCCTCTTCTCTCTCTGAATTAAGCCTCTTAGTCTCTCTGCTTGGTCATTGTCCAATTTCACTTTCTCCCTGCCCTGTCATTTCTCTCTTCATATATGCTCTTCCTTCAGCACTGCATACACGCTGCACTTTATTTGTAGATGCGAATTCTGGTTTTATGCTTTGTTCTTGTTCTTTTTTCTTTTCTTTTCTTTGTTTTCTTCTTTTTTTCCTTTTCTTTTTCCCTTTCAGTTTGCTTGTTTGTTGGATTTATTTGTGCATTTGTGTACCTTTGTTCCCTGTGTGTTTGTCCGTCTGTGTTTTTTTTACCCCCCCAGGACTACCTCAAGAAATAAGCCAAAGTACACATGGTGGAGAGTCCCAAATACCACTATGAGTAGGGATATAAAATAACCAAAGTCTCAACAAGAGCGACCAAGAGACACCATTAAAAGAACATTTCCTGAACAGACAGGCAATGGACAGTCAATAAGCCTTCTTTAATATAGCATTACTCACAGGTGCAGAGAACATAACAAGCTTTTAATACTAACAAGAGACAGAAAGCTAGCTGAAATGATGAAATGGAAGAACTCTCCTCTAAAGAAATTCCAGGAAGAAATGACAGCTAAAGAACTGCTCAAAACATATATAAACAACATAACTGAATAAGAATTTAGAATAATGGTCATAAAATTAATCACTGGGCTTGAAACAGGCATTGAAGACATCAGAGAAGCTATTGCTACAAAGGCTATGGAGCTTAAAGATAGTTGTGATGAATTAAAAAATGCTATAAATGAGGTGTATAATAAAATGGAGGCATCCAATGTATGGACTGAAGAGGCAGAGAGGAGAATAAGTGAATTAGAAGACTCAATTATAGAAAAAGAGGAAGCCAAGGAAAAAAGAGAGATAAACTGATCCAGAAACATGAAAGGAGAGTTCTAGAGCTGAGTATATAATCAAATGGAAAAATATGCATATCATAGGAATTCCAGAAGAGGAAGAAAGAGAAAGGCGCTGAAGGAGTACTTGAACAAATTATAGCTGAGAACTTCCCCAATCTGAGGAAGGAAACAGACATTAAAATTCAAGAAACACAGAGAACTCCCCTTCAGAGGTAATGAATCGATCTGCACAACATAGCATAGTGGAACTGACAAAATATAAGGACAAAGGAATTATTCTGAAAGCAGCTATGGACAAAAGGGCCCTAACATACAAAGGGAGACCTATCAGAGTAGTTGCAGACCTATCTACTGAAACTTGGCAGGCCAGAAAGGAATGGCAGGAAATCTTCAGTATGATGAACAGAAAAAATAGGCAACCAAGAATCCTCTATCCAGCAAGCCTGTCATTCAGAATAGAAGGAGAGATAAAAGTCTTCCCAAATAAACAAAAATTGAAAGAATTCATCACCACTAAACCAGCCCTACAATAATTCCTAAGGGGGACTTCATGAGGGAAATGTTGCAAGGAACACAATGTACCAGATACAACACCGCAAGCATGAATCCTACAAAAAACACAATGACTCTAAACCCATGTTTTTCAATATTAACACTTAATGTAAATGGGCTAAATGCTCCAATCAAAAGACATAGGGTAGCAGAAAGGATAAAAAACCCAAAATCCATCTATTTGCTCTCTACAAGAGACTCATTTTAGACCTGAGAACACCTTCAGATTGAAAGTAAAGGGACAGGGAGAAATATCTATCATGCTACTGGAAGTCAAAAGAAACCTGGAGTATCCATACTCATATTAGACAAAGTGGGCTTTAAAGTAGAGGCAGTAACAAGGGATGAAGAAGGGCATTGTATAATACATACAGGATTTATCCATCAGGAAGGGATAACAATTATGAATATCTACACACCAAAGATGGAAGCATCCAAATATATAAAATAATTAATCATAAACAGAAACAATCTTAGTGATAAGAATGTGCCAATTGCAGGGGACTTTAATACTCCACTTACAACAATGGATAGATCAACTAGACAGAAAATGACTAAAGAAACATTGGACCTGAATGACACATTGGACCAGATGGATTTGACAGATATATTTAGAACTCTACATCCTGAAGACATGGAATTCACTTTCTTCTCACATGCACATGGCACATTCTCCAAGATAGATCACATACTGGGACATAAAGTAGCCCTCAATAAATATAAAAGAATTGACATCATACCATGCACACTGTCAGATCACAATGCTATGAAACTTGAAATCATAGGAAGAAGTCTGGAAAACCTCAAAAAACATGGGGGTTAAATAACATCCTACTAAAGAATGAATGCATTAATCAGGCAATTATAGAAGAGATTTTAAAAATATATGAACAAATGAAAATGAAAATACAACAATCCAAACAATGGGATGAAGCAAAGGCAGTCCTAAGAGGAAAGTACATTACACTCCAGGCATATTTCAAGAAATTAGAAACAGCACAAATACAAAATCTAAAAGCATACCTAGAAATTTAGCCAAGGGATATAGGAATGCTGATGTATAGGGGCACATGGACCCCAGTGTTCATAGCAGCACTCTCAACAATAGCCAAAACATGGAAAGAGTCTAACTGTCCATCAACTGACAAGTGCATCAAGAAGATATAGTTTGGGGCGCCTGGGTGGTTCAGTTGGTTGAGCATCTGACTTCGGCTCAGGTCATGATCTCACCGTTCGTTGTTTGAGCCCTGCATCAGGCTCTGTGCTGACAGCTAGCTCAGAGCCTGGGTCCTGCTTCGGATTCTGTGTCTCCCTCTCTCTTTGACCCTCCTCTGCTCACGCTCTCTCTCTCTCTCTCAAAAATAAATAAACCATAAAAAAAAAAGAAGGTATAGTTTATGTATACAGTGGAATACTACATGGCAATGAGAAAGAATGAAATCTAGCCATTAGTAGAAACGTGGATGGAACTGGAGGGTGTTATGCTAAGTGAAATAAGTCAGGCAGAGAAGGACAGATGCCATATGTTTGCACATATAGGTGGATTAGGAGGAACTTAAAGGAAGACCATGGGTGAGAAGAAGGTGAAATATAGTTGGGGAGGGGGAGGAAGGCAAACCATGAGAGACTCTTGAATACTGAGACCATACTGAGGGCTGATGGGGGTGGGGAGAGGGTAAAGGGGATGATGGGCATGGAGGAGGGCACTTATTGGGATGAGCACTGGGTGTTATATGGAAACCAACTTGACAATAAACTATGAAATAAAAACAATGCATGAACAAAATGAGAAGTAGTCAATGAAATAGAAACCATTAAAAAAAAAGAAAAGTAAACAGGAGCCTTAGAGGTGATAATATAATGAGTCAACTGAGGAGTTCAATAGAGAGCACCAACAGCCAGTCTCAAACATTCAGAAGAAAGATCAGGGCATTTGAAATTTCCAGTCAGAGTAGCAAAAAGTAAAAGAATGAGAAAGTGTAAAGAAGGTCTGTGGGTCTTATGCGATACAATTGAAAGAAAATAGGTATGCAGTATGGGAATTTAAAAGGAGAACGAAAAAAGGATAGAAAATACATTTAAAGCAATACTGGCTAAAAACTTCCCAAATCTGGGGAGAGAAGGACATCCAGATGCATGAAGTCCAAAGAATTCCAAATAGGCTGAACACAAATAGGACTACACCAGGGCACATCAGGATGATATCCTCAAAAGTCTGAAAGAATGAATTTTGAAAGAAGCAAGAGAAATGAGAGAAATTAAATACAAGGGAACTTACATAAGACCCTGGTAGATTTCTCAGCAGCTCAACAGAAATATTTCAGGTCAGGAGAGAAGAAGAGCATACATTCAAGATATTTTTAAAAGCACAAACCAAGAATCCTATGTGGGGGCAAAGTCATCCTTCCAAAACAAAGGAGAGATAAAGACTTTCCTTGAAGGAACAGACGTAGCTGTGAGAGTTCATCACTACTAGATCTTCCTTACAAGAAATGCTTGAGGGCATTATGCTAACTGTAACAAGTCACATAGGGAAATACAATTACATGGCATCTTACTGATACCTGGAACCTCAAAAAACAACAATCAAACTCATAGAAAAGAGATCAGATTTGTGGTTACTAGAGACAGGTGGTGAATTACACACCAAGTATTACCATATTACAGAATTTAACTTTGGCTACATACTTACCATTACCAAGGAGTTTTTCCCTGCCTTCTTATTTTTTTAGGATATTAATTAGCACCCTTTTACTTGCACTCAAAGAACTCCTGTTATCATGAGGTGAA
This sequence comes from Hyaena hyaena, assembly GCF_003009895.1. Classification (NCBI taxonomy): domain Eukaryota; kingdom Metazoa; phylum Chordata; class Mammalia; order Carnivora; family Hyaenidae; genus Hyaena; species Hyaena hyaena. The sequence continues at coordinate 163,204 of NW_024082365.1, read as the reverse complement.
GGTGGTGACAAGGTTACAATGGTTCCAGTTAAACAATAAAAAGAACAAGTGGACACTAGGAAAATAACATACAGCATAGAGATTATAGTTAACACTGCAGTATAGTATTCATGAAAGTTGTTAAAAGAGTGAATCCTAAAAATTCTCATCACAAGAACAAAATATTTTTCCCTTCCTTCCTTCCTTCCTTCCTTCCTTCCTTCCTTCCTTCCTTCCTTCCTTCCTTCCTTCCCTCTCTCTCTTTCTTACTTTCTCTCTTTTTTCTGTATCCATGAGATGATTGGTGTTAACTAAATTTCCCGTGGTAATCATTGCACAATATATGTAAGTCAAAGCATTATGCTGTATATGAATCTTATCTCAATACTGAAAAAATTCAAAAACAAATGTGCATAACAATCCAAAAATGTTTATCTATTAACATTTTAAATAAGATCTAGACCTAAGTCTATGGCTACTACCATCATTTAGAAGTAGTTGTGAACATAAGTGATATTTTATAACTGTAAAGTGATAAGAAAAATCTGTGCTTTCTGTTCAAGACAAAGTCACAGATACTACTAATACTACATTCATAATGGACAGAAATGTTTTGCTGAAACATTAGCACAAGCAAAGAAATAATTTTTTTCTACACATTTTGAAAGATTTTCCTGGATTCTATTCCTGGTCCTTTAAGACAAGAGTGGAGTGAATGAATACTTGACAACATTGTATAAAGCCAACATGTATGGGAAGGTATATCCATGATGTGATGGAATAAATCATGAGACAGTTAGAAGTGACTTTATGGATGTCTGCTGGAGGTGGTGATTTTCATACTAGAAAGAATGAGCATGTGTCAACCAACTTTAGAAAGTGGGAGACAGTGATCCAGATGGAGAGGATCCATGAGCAAGGGGGACATATTGGAGACATCTCACCATGGAAGAGCTTTCAGAACAAGTGGACACATAAAGAGGACATTTTCTGGGTGGTAGGAAGGTGCCTTGCCCTGGGGATGCTGATTTTTAAGTCCCAGAGGTGAGTGGAAATGATGGACATGGCAATCTCTGGGGAATCAAGAAAGAAGAGGTGTAAGGAGCAGAGAAGATGCCCAGAGAGTCCCTGATAGGGACCATTAGGGAGAGGAGGGAGGAGGAAGAGGGGGATGTCATGGAGGCCATGCCAGGAGGAGGTGCAAGGCACCTGCACATTCTGAAGAGTCCACAGTGTTAGTGTCCAGTAGATGAAGATGCTGACCTGGTAGGGACACTCTCTGGGCTGAAGTGAGGATTCATGAGCTCCTGTGTGGGGAAGCATCTGTAAGTATGTGTAACCACTTGGAAAATACATAGAGATGTGTGGGGCATCCTGTGCTTGGTGGCTGTAGTAACAATTATCATGCTTCATAGTTCATGTTTTATAGCATTCTTGTCTTATTCGATTTGAAATTCAAAAGAGATACTAGTGTTACACCTGTTTCAGTGATTTTAAAATAAAGCTAGTGTCAGGATAGATGACCCATCAAAATCACAGTTAGGGTTAGAGGTGGGGCTCAGGGGCTCCTGAAGCACTGATTCACAATGATGCAGCTGGGGAAGATCTTCCAAGACTCAAAATCCCTGGGCTCTGGCAAGCAGAATGCTGCTCATCCTTGGGTCAGACCCACCTGTTGGCAGGCCCAATCTCTTTGAATACAGCCTTCTCTCCACGTATGTTTTCCCTCCAAGGTGCTCCAAAGCATACTCAGATAGCTGCATGATAGGATGGGCCAGCCTAGCAGGGTGAACTTGAGCTCTCTGGATCAAAACCCTGATGAATGAGAGCTTGCCTAGGTACATTAGTTTCTGGTCCTTGTCCAGTGTTGTTTGGTGGCCTGGACTCCTTCTGGCTTGTATGGAGCCAGTGCTCAGGGACCACCCTTCCAGATGGACACCAGGAAGATGTTATACAGAATAGAAGCCAAGGTTTGTTAATTTTTATTAATATATGGAATGCATATGATACTGAAACTTGTTCTTGAATTTAAAAATAGCCTTTCAGGGGGCACCTGAGGGGCTCACTTGGTTAAGCACCTGACTTTGGCTCAGGTCATGATCTCATGGTTCACAGGTTTGAGCCCTACGTCAGGCTCTGTGCTGACTACTCAGAGCCTGGAGCCTGCCTGAGATTCTGTGTCTCCCTCTCTCTCTGTCCCTCCCCGATTATACTCTGTCTGTCTCTCTCTCTTTGTCTCTCTCTCTCCCAAAAATAAATAAAAACATTAAAAATTTTTTAAAAAATAGCCATTCAGTACAATTACATTGCAAAGTTAATATGCAGCTGTGCTCTGTGGGAATTTACTTGCTACGATCTTTCCTTTATGAGCTTTCTAATGCTGCTGCAAAGGGAATGGTATAATTCACTGTAGCCCTGCTGGCTGCTGAGAGCTTTCAGAGGCCTCTACAGTTAGCACTGTCTTTATGCTAGCAGGTGTCCCAACTGCCCTGACTCTAGGATTTTGTAACTGGATGTTTTCACTAAACAGTGGAAATTTCTTCTCCAAATCAGGCTGTTTTGCTTATTGATATTATCAAGGCAGTAGGCATCATTTATTAATGGCATAATCTGTGCTAAACAGTTTATAGAAATTCTTGTTTTAATTCTTACAATAGCTAATGTATAAGATACTGGTATTATAGAATGAGTCTGAGACTCAGAGAGCTTAAGTGATTCACTTAATAAGAGACAAGGCTAAGATTTGAACCTGGGTCTGTGACTCTCCTGAGGTCAAGCTCTCAATAGCTGATAGTAGCTCTAGTCTAGTCTGCTGCCACAGCAAAATAGTACTGCAGAACATAATTATTCCCCAAACATCTTTCATTCTGCTTGGGAAAGATTTCAACAGGGTTAGATTTTATTGATGAACTTGTGAAGGTGAACAAGGTATTCCAGATCATGTCTCACCTTGGTTTCTACTGTGTGAAATGATTGTTTTGTTTACAGCCCCCAGTCTGAAGATCCCAAACACTAAGCCATTTTGCATATGTGTATGTGATGATAAATGTGGCAAGGCTTACTTGATGACTCAAGGAACAGAAGAAGCAGCACATTGGTTTCAGTCCAAATCAATTCAGGAGAACCCAGAGCCATGTCTTGGGGACACTGTACAAGATCACAGCAGGAACACACTAGATGGAGCTTCAGGTGCAGAACCAGAGAATCCTACCTGGACACATGTGTGTGAATGGCTGGTGAGTGGGAACATGGAGGGATGCTCCTGATTATCCAGGGCTTTTGTAACAAGATGGAGGCTGTGGAAGGTGGGAGGTGTCTCTGGCTGGCTTGCAGTCCTGAAGTAAGTGGAGAGGAACACTTTGCACCCACTGGCTTTATTCTGCTTCTACCAGATGCCAATATTTGGTTTCAGCTATAAATCCAGCACAGCTCTGCTGTGCTCTCCTGCTCACGGCAGCCACAAAGTTTAGTTGTCCCTGCTTCCCCATGTGGCCTCTGCAAAAAAACCAGTAAGAGTGTGAATGAGCAGGTGTAAGTGGATGAATAAATGATCCATTAATCATTGCAGTGGCAATTTTTGATGGAGTCTCTCAGGTTGTACTAAAGGACCTCAAAGGCCAGATCCCTGGACATAAACTTACAACTATTTTGGCCCATCCCCTCTGTCTCCAGTGGAAGACACATCCATCTTTTTCTTCTCCAAACCAGTTGATGAGAAAATCCATTTTAGGGAATCAAAAGGACTGTGCCAAACCCTGGTTCCTTATTTCCCTGTGTGTGTGTGTGTGTGTGTTTAGGGAAAGAATGTTGGTGTGTGTGTGTGTTTAGGGAAAGAGTGTTGGAGTCAGTGGACAGGAATTTATTGAGACAAACTCATGGCTGTCATTGGGGGTGAGGAAGGTAGAAATAGTCTTCAGAGTTTCAGGTCTTGTACCTCTCAAATAGCTCTTAGTTAAATTTCTATTTACTTTATCTAACTGCTGATTTTACTCTTCTCTTCATACACGATGCCACCCAGTATCCTCTATAAAAATATATTTGTGCAGAATTTATTATTAAAATTCCATTTGATTGCTTCAATCAATTCTCCATTTTGCAAGACTCCTGGCTATCCTCCCAAACCACAACTTCAGTTATACTTTTGGAATAGAGTTGTGACTTCTTTATCTCTTTCTAAGATTTTGTTCTTGATTTAGAAGCAGATTAAGGCCCAACAGAGCACCATCTGTGAAGCCGAGTGCTCCAGTACATAGATTGCTCTTCATTTATTAGCTAAGACCTTCGTCTTTCTATGCTTTGGTGTCTTCTCAAGTAATTGTTGTTGGAGAGGAATCAACACGGTGGAGAATTAGGGGGTCCCAAAGTTCCCTCATTCCTCAAACGCAGCAGTATTGAGGCCAGAAGACTTGGAATTCCAGAAATCTGGGCTACAGAGTGAGAGAAACATCTCCAGGTCCCATGGAGATAACTTGGCTGGCCACAGGTATGTGATTGTGAATTGAGAAAGATAAGCCAGGTGGCATAGGCATGGATGGGAGGGATCACCTTCTGTGGAGAGACAAAGGGAAGAGAAAAAGAGGCTGTGAACATGTAGGATTGTATTTGGACAAGAGAAAAACCACAGACCATGGAACAGAGAAAATGGAGAAAGAACCCATTTCCAACATGATCCAGGGTTGTGGGACTTTTTCTATTCTGGGGCCGGCCACCCTGTACAGGTGCCTGAGGAAGAGGGGAGTGAGCTCAGAGGTGCAGTCAGAGAGAGCAGCCCCTCCTTCCAGTGCTGTAGGAAGAAGGTATATAGCTACTCCAAGGACAAAAGACCCTGTAGGTGCCTACCAGCCAGAAGCTTTTTGTGGGATGGGTGGAGTAGTACTATCCCAGAACCGGGAAACGTAGTCTGAGATTCTTTAAGACACTGCGGTTTGAATCCCAGCTGACTGCCTTGGAGGTGCTGGAGACTGTGGAGCAGGGCAAACCAGCCCATTCACACAGGCACAGCACTGTGAGGATGGCCTAAACAGAGTGGTCTGGGACACCCAGTATGGGGAGGAGAGACTGTACTCTCACCATTTTTCTCCCCATCACCAACAAGGTGGAGCTTCAGGGAACAGGGCAATTGGCCCACATTGGAGGGGGGAACCCGCCTACACCAAACTACTTCTCTCTTCCTCTGGTAACTGCTTATCGACTGGAACCAGATTGACACTGACCCAACCAGACAGCTGGTCCTCCAGACCAGCTCCAAGGCACCATCAGATATTCATATACAATTCATAAAAGCCATATATGAAAAAGCCAGAGCTAATATCAGCTTCAATGGAGAAAAACTGAGAGCCTTCCCCCTGAGATCAGGAATATGACAGGTATGTCCACTCTTAACACTGTTTTTAACATAGTGTTGGAAGTCCAAGCCTCAGCAATCAGACAATGAAATGAAATAAAAGGTATCCAAATTGGCAAAGAAGTCAAACTTTCACTTTTCACAAATGACATGATACTCTATGTGGAAAACCTGAAAGATTCCACCAAAAAGCTGCTAGAACTGATACATGAATTCAGCAAAGTTTCAGAATATAAAATCAATGTACAGAAATTTGTTGCATTTCTATACAACAGTAATGAAGGAGCAGAAAGAGAAATCAAGAAATTAATCTCACTTACAATTGCACCAAGAACTATAAAATACACAGGAATAAACATAACCAAAGATGTAAAAGATCTGTATGCTGAAAACTATAGAAAACTTATGAAAGAAACTGAAGAAGACACAAAGAAATGGAAAAACATTCCATGCTCATGGATTAGAAGAACAAATATTGTTAAAAGGTCAAAGTAATCTACACATTCAATTCAATCCCAATCAAAATTGCACTGGAATTCTTCTCAGAGCCAAAGTAACATTGAAAAAGAAAACCAAAGCGGGAGGCATCACCTTCTGGACTTTAGCCTCTATACAAAGCTGTAATCATGAAGACAGTATGGTACTGGCACATACACAGACACATAGACTAATGGATGGAATAGAATAGAGAATCCAGAACTGGGTGGACAAATGCATGGCCAACTAATCTTTGACAAAGCAGGAAAGAATATCCAATGGACAAAAGACAGTCTCTTTAGCAAATGGTGCTGGGGGAACTGGACAGCAACATGCAGAAGAATGAAACTGGACTACTTTCTTACACCATACACAAAAATAAACTCAAAATAGATGAAAGACCAAAATATGAGACAGGAAACCATCAAAACCCTAGAGAATAAAGCAGGAAACAACCTCTTTGACCTCAGACACAGCAATTTCTTACTCGACATATCTCCAAACGCAAAGGAATTAAAAGCAGAAGTGAACTATTGGGACCTCATCAAGATAAAAAGCTTCTGCACTGCAAAGGAAACAATCAACAAAACTAAAAGGCAACCGACAGAATGGAAGAAAACATTTGCAAATGACAGATTGGATAAAGGATTAGTATCCAAAATCTGTAAAGAACGTAACAGACTCAACACTCGGAAAACAAATAATCGAGTGAAGAAATAGGCAGAAGAAATGAATAGACACTCTTCCAAGGAAGACATCCAGATGGCCAACCGACACATGAAAAGATGCTCAACATCACTTGTCACCAGGGAGATACAAATTAAAACCACATTGAGATACTACCTCACACCAGTCAGAGTTGCTAAAATTAACAACTCAGGTAACAACAGATGTTGGGGAGGATGTGGAGAAACGGGAACCCTCTTGCACTTTTGGTGGGAATGCAAACTGGTACAGTTGCTCTGGAAAACAGTGTGGACATTCCTCAAAAAATTGAAAATAGAACTACCCTATGACCCAGCAATAGCACTACTAGGAATTTATCCAAGGGATACAGGAGTGCTGATGCATAGGAGCACATGGACTCCAATGTTCATAGCAGTACTTTCACCAATAGCCAAATTATGGAAAGAACCCAAATTTCCATCACCTGATGAATGGATAAAGATTATGTGGTTTATATATAGAACGGGATACTATTTGGCAATGAAAAATAGTGAAATCTTGCCTTTTGCAAAAAAGTGGATGGAATTGAAGGGTATTTTGCTAAATAAAATAAGTCAGTCAGAGAAAGACAGATATCATGTTTTCACTCATATGTGGAATTTGGGAAACTTACCAGAAGACCATGGGGGAAGGGAAGAGGAAAATATAGTTTCAAACACAGAGTTAGGCAAACCATAAGAGACTCTTAAATACAGAGAACAAACTGAGGGTTAATGGGGTTGGGAGGAGACAGGAAAATGGGTGATGTGTATTGAAGAAGGCACTTGACAATAAATTATATTAAAAAAGTTATTGTCTGTTAAGGTTTACAATAACTTTTGGTAAGTTGGTTCTGAGGGTTGAATGACTTATGTGTAAACCACTTACAACAGTGTTGAGAACAGAGTAAGCCATATATATATTATATATTACGATTAATATTATGTTTACCTTGAGTGAGTAAAAACTAACCGCTTTGAGTCCACAATGTTAAAGAAATGATATTTGACTCATATAATTCATAATCATCTGCCCAGAAGACCCATAGATGCTGTGTCTTGTGCTCCCTCCTCTGTTTTATGCACATTGTAATCGTGATCTGTTTCAGAGACATTGCAAAGCTTTCAATAATTGCAAAGCTTTCAATAAAGGCTGAAAATTCTTATTTTTTGGTATTATTCATAAGTTGTTAAAAACTAACTCAGGTTAATCCTATGGACAGAGGGGCTTTGACTTGCAAACATTGAACTGGCTATTAACTTACTAGACAGAAAGAGAAAAGCATTATGCAAATGTTAGAACAAATGTTAAGATTTCTGTACTTATTTTATCATTATAAAGTCGATTTCTGCCCTGGTCTGTTTGTTGAAGAGGTAAGAAAAGTTTTCCCCCGTTAATTTTGCTATTAGATCTGCTTTTTCTTTGTCTTTCTTTGTTTGGAGAGAGGTTATCAGCCAGTACACTTGCTTTTGAGTATTTGTCACGAAAACTTTATCAAGATATTTTTATTAGAGGAGACTACATTTGTTAAATTATTACTTGTATAAAACTGTATATTCTCTTAAAGTTGTGAACTATATTTATCTTAAGTTGTTGATATTATCCATCAGCCAAGTGTTAAGTAGTTCCTATGTGCTTTAGCTCTAAATCAACTTGGCTAAAAGGATTATACGGATTTTAAGCAATAAAATAAAGCAAAAAGATTTAACTTTTAGACTCTTTTAAAATTAAAAAGAAATCAACTCCAACTGATTAACCTGAAAATACAATGAGAATTGGTTTGTGCTCTTAGTGGTCTACTGATGGGGTTAAGTTATGAAAGACTTTAAGACTGGAAGAGAGAATTGAATCCCTTCCTGAAGACAATGAAAATAGTGTCTTCAAAACTAACATTACTTAGCTTTGGGAACTTCTAATTTAGTGCATCTCTGATCCAACTGTAGTATTGAAACTTGGTTAGTTTTCATGGATTCCTAAAGCTTTAGTCTTCATAGCCATAAACTGTGTTGGAGAAATAATTTATTACTCTTTCAATATATTCAATTAAATAAAATGTATAGACAATGTTAATTTTGTTAATTTAACGTGTTAATTTTGTTAGGACTTTTGTCAATCTGACACTTTGAGATATACAATTTTATGTTTTTTTTATGGTTTTGGTAACCATATTATATTATATAACCATTATTATGATTATAATACACAGAAATCTACAAATAATTGAAAAATAGACCAATTCAAATAAACTTTCTTTCTAGTTCCAAAAGTATAACATCATATGCAAAGTTGACCTGATGAGGATGGAATCACTTGATCCATTTTTCAGTCATTAGAAACTCTTGGAAGCAAAACAAGATACAAGTATGTACATAGGCTCCAAGCATATTTAACAATTGAACATTGACAACATTCTGTACCTTAATCATAATAATAATATTTAATAATTATATATATAACAAATAATAAATATATTTCCCTTTTTTTTGTCAACTGAAGTGTAATATCTTTGTTCCAGTGATTTTATTTCTCTTCTAAATATAGGGAATCATTTTAGAGTTTAATTGAATTTTGGGAAAAAATAGGTATCTGAGTGAATTCTTCTGATGGCATGCATTTCTGGGAAGACTATGCTTTTTTTTTTTCAATAAAACTGGGATTTTTGTTACTTGTGCTACTCCTTCCCTACCCCGCAAGCTTCAAAATGCCTTTCCTTTCATGACCTTTACAAATTATTACTTTAAATTAATAATACTGGTTAAAGAATAAAAGCATAGGATTTATTTTGGGTTGTTTATTTTTAAAACTTTAAAAAAGTTTAAGATTATAGTAACTTAGGACAAACTATGTGGGGAAAATGATATAAATCCTAGTGTCACAAAGGACAGCATATTCTTTTGTTGGGAAACATGTTTATTTTTCACAGGATATGTTATATCATCTTTTCTCTATTAATTTAAAAATATTTTGAATTAAGTTAAAATATTATGAACATGGTGTATCTTTTTATTTATATCATCATTAATGTCTTATGGTTTCTTTCTTCAATGTCTTATGATTTTCAGAGTACAAGATCTTTCACCTTTCTTAAATTTAAGAAATTGGAAAAAATAATTTTTAATTGAAATACAAAACTTTAATTGAAATTCACATAACATAAAATAAATCATTTTAAGGTGAACAATTTAATGGCATTTAGTAGATTCCACAATATTGTGTAGCCATCACAATCATCTAGTTCCAGAACATTTTGTCACTCCGAAAGAAAACTCTGTATCCATTAAGCTGTTGGTTCCCAACATTCTCAGCAGCTTCCTGAGTTTAATCTGAAACTGGCCCACATACTCAGAGAGCAGGGAGAGACCAAAGAAAGGCACACGACTCCAGGTTGATAGGTGGCAGTTTTCATAGGCAAAGGGGGCTTACAGCAGAGGCTTGTCTTGGGCAGAAGCAAGACAAATGATCTCTTTCATGGGTTTTGGAGTGGTGGGAGTCTGGAGCTGATGGCCACGGAATAATTTTTGAGATGTCTTTGGTGCAAAAAAAAGTGATTTTATTAAAGCAAGGGGACAGGGCCCCTGGGCAGGTAGAGCTGCTCTGAAGTTGTGAAAAGTGACTAATTATATACTATGGAGTCAGGGGAGGTAAAGACAAGAGGGAGGCCTCCCAAAGGAGTTTCGTTTGCAAAAGCGGACTCATAAGATACTGGAGTCCTTGCTATTATCAAGCTAAGGTTTTTCCTCTAGTAAGGCATTAACATTAAGATAGTAGGGAGTCCCTGGAGAAATGTTCTACTATGCATTTCTATCCAGGTTTCTGGAGGTTAGGCTATTGATAAGATTGCCTTTTTCTTGTAATTTACTAAGATGTATATAAACTGATGGAGACTCATGCCCTGCATGACTGTGATCTCCATCAGTTAACCATATGTTTTCCCTTTTCCTTTGTTCTTGGCAGTCTAGAGTGCCTGGGAAATATCACACATATCCCACCTTCGTGTGGGGGTTGGAGGGTGGTGAGCTTGCCTTTCCCTCATCACCCTCTCCTGCCTGCCCACTGACTCTTACAATTTATGTGGAAGATTTAACAGGATTTCAATCATATATACTATGAAAGTGTTCTTAACACAACATCACTATCTCAAAGCTGTGTCCTGGGAGCAGCCTCTTGGAGTGAGGAAATTAAGCAGAATTCACATTCCAAGGACTGGGGAAGGAGTGAGGAGGTCTGAGGTCCAGCTCACTGGTAAATCAGTGGTCACGTCTTTTCAATGACCTCCCCCAACTTAAGCTGCCATTCCCCGTTCCCTCCTTCCAGCAGCACCTGGTAACAACCAAGGTGCCTCTATAGATTTAACTATTGTGGGTATTTTATATAAATAGTATCATACAATTTTATGTGACCTTTTGTGTCTGGCTTCTTTTGCTTAGCATAATAGTTTTGAGGTTCATTTACATTGTTAACATGTATCAGGACTTTATTTCTTTTGTGGCTAAAAATACTCCATTGTATGTGTATGCAATATTTGCTTATTCATTCATCCACTGATGGCCATTTGTTTTGTTTCTATCTTTTGGTTAAAGTGACTAGTTTTGCTATGAACGTTTGTGAAGAAGTATTTGTCTTGAGTATTTTAGGTATATGCCTAGGAGGGAGATTGCTAGGTCATAAGGTGATTTTGTGTTTAACTTTTTGAGGAACCATCAAATCATTTTCCATAGTGGCTGCACATTTCACTTTCCCACCAGCAACATAAAAGGGTCCCAATTTCTCCACATCCTTGCCAACACTTGTTCTTTTCCATTTAAAAAATTATAGCTATTTTAGTGAGTGTGAAGTGGTATGTCATTGTGGTTTTGATTTGCATTTCCCTAGAGGCTAATGATGTCAAATACTGCACTTTTCAATAGAATATATTATGAATCAGCAAAAAGTTTTAAATATTCTTTGCTTTTAATCCTTTCTTTAGGACACACAGTGCATAATGATATTTGGTAATTACTTCTGCCTGAGTTTTAGTGTTTTAATTGGGGAACTTGCATAGTTAAATATTTTTATATAGTATCTGTAACATGTATACTTAATACTACATACAATATATGTATTTTCATAAGAATCTGTTTAGTTTAGACCATTTTGTCTGAGAGGGGAGAGGTAAAATAACTTCAGAATTAGAGCTTTATAGATATACAATCCATTTATAGCTGTATTTCTAAAAGTTTCTCTGCCTTAACCCAAGGAAGATAGGAATTGTAGAAACTCAGATAATATATGGAAGAAATGCTCCAGAATAGAATTTTCTAAAATGAGTTCAGCATATTTTTCGGTATGCCAAAGGCAAATGGGGCCTCATATTTAAGTAAGGATGGGAAACATGGTTTTTCAGCTGGTCAAAGATATAAATATATATATTTCTAAAATATTTGTAACCTTCTAACACATGTGTATATTCTTTAATAATTTCCTTTATTTCCCTTAAATTGTCAAAAGAAAATTGGGTTATTTGCTATCAGAAAAGAATGATATACTCATAGATATTAGCAAATACATAAAAAATTAGCAACTGAATACTGATGAGGATGTAGTTAAATGGTCACAACTCAAAACAGTTCTGATGGAAGGGAAAATTGGTGTAATATTTTTGAGAACGATTGAGTAGTATGAGACTTAATGGGTTCATGCTCATTGAACCATTGAACACATCTGGAAACACACCTTGATTCACTTAAAGACAAAGGCTTGTGTGCACAGGTATTTACTGCACTGTTAAAATTACAAAGCTACAGAATTACCTCATTATTTGAAATTGTTAAGTGAATAGTAGTATCTCTTTAAGATAAAATCTTAATCAGTCACTAAAAATTATGTGTAAAAATAATTATTGAGAAAGAAGAAAATGCATGACAGCAAGTCATTATGAGTGTTTTCATGTCACTGTCACTAGATAAGCATTGTCCCTGATAAGCCTCTCAAGCAGTCTTTGATATTGGTGCTATTCTTGGATGTATTTTATTGGTGAGGAAACAGGCACAGTGGCATTCAGCAGTTTGCAACTAACAAGAGGTGGGGTTGGATTTAAATCCAGATATTGTCGTTGAAGTGTTGGACTCAACCTCTGTACCAATTTTCTTTTCTCCAGTTCAGGGAGCTCAAGGGTCTTGTCCAAAGTAACAAGACCAGCAATTAGTAAAAACTGGCACTAATTATTGGCCAACTGAACAACAGCAAATTCAGAGATCATGCATGTAACTGCTTTGCTAATGGTGTTTCAGAATCTCTGATAAAAGGGGCCAGGTAGGGGCACATAATATCTTCAAATATTTGGAGACCTGAAACATGGAGGATGATGTAGTGGACAGGTTTGAATATCTCCAAAGAGCAGAATTATCACATGCAGATAGAAATTTCAACAACGTGCATGTAACTCAGACATTTAAACAATTAGCGCCATCTGGCTGTTAGGCAGGAAGTCTTTAAAAGAAAAGAACATTTTGACCTGCAGCTAACAGACCCTCTTTTAGGGATATTGTACTAAGAATTTCTGCACTGACAGAGAGCTCTTCTAAATTTTAGAAACCTACCAAAATGCCATGATTCTTCAGAATGCTAACCTAAGCATAAACATTATAAACTAATATTTGTAAAGCACTTGATGTTATAAATATTTACCTTTTTAAAACTTTTTTATAGTTTCTTTATTTTTGAGACAGAGAGAGACAGAGCACGAGTGGGGGAAGGACAGAGAGAGAGGGAGACACAGAATCCGAAACAGACTCCAGGCTCTGAGCTGTCAGCACAGAGCCCCACGCTGGGCTCCAACCCACGAACTGTGAGATCAAGACCTGAGCCGAATTCGGACACTCAACAGACTGACGCACACAGGTGCCCCATTATTTACCTTTAAAAACAAACTGTATCAATGTTATAGGCATATGTACTAGCATATATGTATGTATTAGTATATATCTATAATATATATACACACATATATATGTGTTTGTATGTATATATATACACAAATATATATATTATATATATAATGAATAAGTTAAATATTAATTATAAATAGATATAAAAATAAAATATAAATCTTAAATTTTTTCATGTTTGTTTATTTTCAGAGACAGAGAGAGCAAGTGGGGGAGGGGCAGAGAGAGAGAGGGAGAGAGAATCCCAAGCAGGCCCCATACTGGCACCACAGAGCTTCATGCAGGGCTCAATCTCATGAAACATGAGATCATGACCTGAGCAAAAATAGAATCAGACGTTTAACTGACTGAGCCACCCAAGACTTTGAATGTTTTAACAATGGGTGGCATTTTTCCTGGGGACCAACAAACTATAACCTGAATCTGGTCCATTTGTGTGTGTGTGTGTGTGTGTGGTTTTTCAGTGAGAGAGAACAGAGTGAGCAAAAGTGCATGGGCATGTGAGCAGGGGAGAAGGAGTGAGGGGCAGAGGGAGAGAGAGAGAATCTTAAGCAGGCTCCATGCTCAGCACAGAGCCGATGCAGGGCTCAATCCTAATACCCTGGGATGATGACTTGAGCTAAAATCAAGAGTCAGTTGCTCAACCAAATGAGCCGCCCTCACAGTCCAGGGGTTTTATATTTTTAAATGGTTGCTAAAACAAATCAAAACAATATCAAAAAATCACAAAGGTACTGTGTTTTTCTTACTCTAGAGACAGTATGTTCTCTGTAATACCTAAAATATTTACCATCTGTTATTTACCGAAAATGTTTGCTGATCCCTGCCTTCCATTAAACCATGCATTATCACATAACAATTTAAAATATTGTTCTCGGGGCGCCTGGGTGGCTTAGTCGGTTAAGCGTCCGACTTTCGCTTAGGTCATGATCTCGCGGTTCGTGGGTTCGAGCCCCGCGTCGGGCTCTGTGCTGACTGCCAGCTCAGAGCCTGGAGCCTCTTTCGGTCTGTGACTCCCTCTCTCTCTGACCCTCCCCTGCTCACGCTGTCTTTCTCTCTCCTAGAAATAAATAAAAAACATTAAAAAAATTAAAATATTGTTCTCTAGAAGATTAAACAGTATCTTGCCATCTGAATTTAATTTTTCATTTGATATCTAGCAGAATTGTAAAATAGCAGTTTGGACACTAGAGGGAGACTTGAATTTTTTTTTTAATTAAAAATTTTTCATACACTGACAATGCTCTACGAAAGACCTGTTCAAAACCTGAGATAAGTGCAGATTGATGTGGTATTACATTTCCTAGGACAAGATTATACTTCTAATAAAATAATAGTTTATAAACTGTCTACTTTAGGTTCAGCTTTTTGAGAAACCTGGCTAAGAGAGGAAATGAAGAAAAAAATTAGTTTTATTACTCTGAAATAAGTCTGGTTGCAGTGATTTTGGTGTTAGAACACTTAAAACCTATATTGATTTCCATATACCTGGGAAGAGTGCAATGTGCTTCAAAAGTTTTATCGTAAACACTTAGGTCAATTAATAAAGAAATCAAGTTGACATCATTTAAATGGTGTTGACCATACAGCCACTAATTCCTGATTTCTTCTGTAGGTTGCTTTGCTTGTGTTTCTCACATGTTTCCAGAAGAAGCACCAGCGATTATAAAACACGATCCTGTTTCCTGGACAAAGGCACCTTATGAAAGTTGAACCAATCAGGTGAATCAGGAATGTGGATTTGAAATTAGAAATTAGGGCTCAGCTGACACCTAGTATGTGTGGCTCAAATGCAAACCCACTCAATCTGCCTTCAAAGTGAGAGCTTCCTTAATATAGTGCAATCTACCTTTTTTTATTAACAATTGAACAGCTGACATTATACTTTCTTTCTATGATGGAAATCATACATTTTTGCTACCTTTTTACTAGACTTTCATTTAAAAATATTTCCTTGACAGGTGGATAGGTGGCTCAGTAAGTTAAGCGTCCGACTCCTGACTTTGGTGTGGTCATGATCTCATGGCTCTTGTTGTCAAACCCCACATCTGACTCTGCATTGACAGTGTGGAGCCTGCTTGGGATTCTCTCTCTCCTCTCCCTCTGCCACTCCCCTGTTCACATGCATGTGCTCTCTCTCAAAATAAACTTACAAAAAATCCTTAAAAAACAAATAAAAATATTTCCTTGAAAATTGTTTACATTTTTGTTACTAATTTTTAAGACTTTTTATAGAAGTCTTCTTCTATAAAGACTTCTTTATATAGATATCCTTCTATAGCCTTTATAGAAAGATAGCATACAAACAGAAAAGTATCCTAGTTATAAGTACTCAGCATGATTAAATTTTACAAAGTAAACACACAACTGTAACCATCTCTCAGATTAAGAAAATGAACATTACTGTCTTGTAGGAGAACTCTCCTCTTTATTATGTCCCCTTCCTCACATGACTCTCTTATGGTGCCCGCCCCCACGATTAAGAAGGGCCACTACTATAATTTCTAATTTTAGACATCAACGTTTTTTGTAAAACGTTTTCAGCTTTGTTGAATATAATTGCAATCATATAGTATTGTATAAGTTTAAGGTATTCAGCATAATGATTTCACTTAAATAAATTATGAAATGATTACAAGTTCAGTAAAAATCTATCATCTCATATAGATACAAAAAATATATTCATCCTTGTGATGAGAACGCTTTGGATTTATTCTCTCTCTCTCTCTCTCTTTTTTTTTTTTTTACAAATAGTTTATTGTCAAGTTGGTTTCCATATAACCCAGTGCTCATCCCCACAAGTGCCCCCCTCCGTGCCCATCCTCCCTCCCCCCCCACATCCATCAGTCCTCAGTTTTTGTCAGCATTCAAGAGTCTCTCATGGTTTGCCTCTCTCCCTTTCCCCCACTATTTCCCCCCTTCTTCTCCCCCATGGTCCTCCGTTAAGTTCCTCCTAATCCTCCTATACGTGCAAACATATGATATTTGTCCTTCTCTGCCTGACATATTTCGCTCAGCATAACACCCTCAAGGTCCATTCATGTTGCTACACATGGCCAGATTTCATTGTTTCTCACTGCCATGTAGTATTCTATCGTATAGATAAACCACATCTACTTAATCCATTCGTCCGTTGCTCTTTCCATGTTTTGGCTCTTGTTGAGAGTGCTGCTATGAACATTGGGGTACATGTGCTCCTATGCATCAGCATTTCTGTATCCCTTGGGTAAAATCCTAGCAGTGCTATTGCTAGGTCATAGGCGAGTTCTATTGTTACTTTCCTGAGGAACCTCCACACTGTTTTCCAGAGGGGCTGTACCAGTTTACATTCCCACCAACAGTGTAGGAGGGTGCCCGTTTCTCCACATCCTCACCAGCATCTCGCGTTCTCTGATTTGCTCATTCTAGCCACTCTGACTGGTGTGAGGTGGTATCTCAGGGTGGTTTTGATTTGTATTTCCCTGATGAGGAGGGATACTGAGCATCGTTTCATGTGTTTGTTGGCCATCTGGATGTCCTCTTTGGAGAACTGTCTGTTCATATCTTCTGCCCATTTCTTCACTGGGTAGTTTGTTTTTTGGGTGTGGAGTTTGGTGAGTTCCTTATAGATTTTGAATAGTAACCCTTTATCTGATATGTCATTTGCAACTATCTTTTCCCATTCCGTCGGTTGCCTATTAGTTTTGTGGGTTGTTTCCTTTGCTGTGCAGAAGCTTTTAATCTTGATGAGGTCCCAATCGTTTATTTTCTCTCTTGATTCTCTTGCTTTGGGGGATGTGTCAAGTAAGAGGTTGCTGCGGTGGAGGTCAAGGAGGTTGTTTCCTGCTTTCTCCTCTAGGTTTTTGATGGTTTCCTGTCTCACATTCAGGTCCTTTATGCATTTTGAGTTTATTTTTGTGTAAGCTGTGAGAAATTGATCTAGTTTCATTCTTCTGCATGCTGCTGTCCAGTTCTCCCAACACCATCTGTTAAAGAGGTTGTCTTTTTTTCCATTGGATATTCTTTCCTGCTTTGTCAAAGATTAGTTGGCTTTATACCTTTGGATCCAGCTCTGAGTTCTCACTTCTATTCCATTGGTCTATGTGTCTGTTTTTGTGACAATACCATACTGTCTTGATGATGACAGCTTTGTAGTAGCGGCTAAAGTCTGGGCTTCTGATACCTCCAGTTTTGGTTTTATTTTTCAGTATTACTTTGGCTATTTGGGGTATTTTGTGGCTCCATAAAAATTTTAGGATACTTTGTTCTAGTTGTGAGAAGTATGCTAGTGCAATTTTGATTGTAATTGCATTGAATATATAGATTGCTTTGGGTAATAAGGACATTTTAACTATATTTACTCTGTCTATCCATGAGCATGGAATGTTTTTCCATTTCTTTGTGTCTTCTTCAATTTCCTTCATAAGTTTTCTATAGTTTTCATCATACAGATCTCTTGTATCCTTGGTTAGGTTTATTCCGAGGTATTTTATGTTTTTTATGCAATTGTGAATGGGATCAGCTTCTTGATTTCTCTTTCTGTTGCTTCATTGTTGGTGTATAAAAATACAACTGATTTCTGTACGTTGATTTTGTACCCTGCAACTTGGCTGAATTCTTGGATCAGTTCTAGTAGGCTTCTGGTGGAGTCTGTCGGGTTTTCTACGTAGAGTATCATGTCGTCTGCGAAAAGTGAAAGTTTGACTTCCTCTTTGCCATTTCTGATGCCTTTGATTTCCTTTTGTTGTCTGATGGTTGATGCTAGGATTCCAGCACTAGGTTAAACAGCAGTGGTGAGTGAGGACATCCCTGTCGTGTTCCTGATCTCAGGGGGAAATCTCTCCGTTTTTCCCCGTTGAGGATGATGTTAGCTGAAGGCTTGTCATAGTTGGCTTTGATGATGTTTAAGTAGGTTCCTTCTATCCCAACTTGCTCTAGAGTCTTTATTAAGAAGGGATGCTGTATTTTGTCAAATGCTTTTTCTGCATCTATCGAGAAGATCATATGGTTTTTATCTTTTCTTTTGTTGATGTGATGTCTCACATTGATTGATTTGCGAATGTTGAACCAGCCCTGTAACCCAGGAATGAATCCCACTTGATCTTGGTGGATGATTCTTTTGATATGCTGCTGGATTCGATTTCCAAGGATCTTGTTGAGGATTTTTGCATCCGTATTCATCAAGGATATTGGCCTGTCGTTCTCTTTTTTTGCTGGATCTCTGTCTGGCTTGGGAATCAGAGTGATGCTGGCTTCATAAAATGAGTCTGGGAGTTTTCCTTTATTTTTTGAAATAGCTTGAGAAGAATTGGTATTAGTCCTGTTTTAAACGTCTGGTAGAATTCCCCGGGGAAGCCATCAGGTCCAGGACTCTTATTTGTTGGGAGTATTTTGATCACTGATTCGATTTCCTCACTAGTTATGGGCCTGTTCAGATTTCCTATCTCTTCCCATGTGAATTTTGGTGGTGGGTGTGCGTTTAGGAATTTGTCCATTTCTTCTAAGTTGTCCAATTTGTTGGCATATAATTTTTCATAGTATTCCCTGATAATTGCCTGTATTTCTGAGGGGTTGGTTGTAATAAGTCCATTTTCATTCATGATTTTGTCTATTTGGGTGCTCTCTCTTTTCTTTTTGAGAAGCCTGGCTAGGGGTTTGTCAATTTTGTTTATTTTTTCAGGAAACCAACTCTTGGTTTCATTGATCTGTTCAATTGTTTCTTTGATTTCTATGTTGTTTATTTCTTCTCTGATTTTTACTATTTCTCTTCTTCTACTGGGTTTAGGGCGTTCTTGTTGCTCTGCCTCTAGTTCCTTTAGGTGAGCAGTTAGATTTTGGACTTGCACTTTTTCTAGTTTCTTGAAATAGGCCTGGAGCGCAATGTACTTTCCTCTTAGGACTGCCTTTTCTGCATCCCATAGATTTTGGATTGTTTTGTTTTCATTTTCATTTGTTTCCATATATTTTTTAATTTCATCTCTAATTGCCTGATTGGCCCATTCATTCTTTAGTAAGGTGTTCTTTAACCTCCATGTTTTTGGAGGTTTTCCAGACTTCTTCCTGTAATTGATTTCAAGTTTCAAAGCATTATGATCTGACAGTGTGCATGGTATGATCTCTATTCTTTTATATTTATTGAGGGCTGCTTTACGTCCCAATATGTGATCTATCTTGGAGAATGTGCCATACGCACTTGAGAAGAAAGTAAATTCTCTGGTCTTAGCAGGTAGAGTTCTAAATATATCTGTCAGATCCATCTGGTCCAATGTGTCTTTAAAGTCCATTTTTTCTTTAGTGATTTTCTGTCTGGTTGACCTATCCATTGCTGTAAGTGGAGTATTAAAGTCCCCTGCTATTAGCACATTCTTATCTATAAGCTTGTTACTGTTTGTGATTAATTGTTTTAAATATTTAGGTGCTCTCATATTCGGTGCATAGACATTTATGATTGTTAGTTCTTCCTGATGGATAGACCCTGTAATTATTATGTAATGCCCTTCTTCATCCTTGTTATTGTCTTTAATTTAAAGTCCAGTTTGTCTGATATAAGTATAGTTACTCCAGCTCTCTTTTAATTTCCAGTAGCATGATATATATTTCTCCATTCCATTACTTTTAATCTGAAGGTATCTTCCAGTCTAAAATGAGTTTCTTGTAGACAGCATATGGATGGATTTTGTTTTTTTTAATCCATTCTGCTACCCTATGTCTTTTGATTGGAGCATTCAGCCCATTTACATTCAGTGTTATTATTGAGATATGTGGGTTTAGAGTCTTTGTATCTTTCGTAGGGTTCATTTTTGTGGTGGTGTCTCTGGTATCTTTGTTCCTTGCAACATTTCCTTCAGAGCGTCCCCCTCAGGTTTTCTTGTAGAGCTGGCTTAGTGGTGACAAATTCTTTCAATTTCTGTTTATTTGGAAAGACTTTGATCTCTCCCTCTATTTTGAATGACAGGCTTGCTGGATATAGGATTCTTGGCTGCATGTTTTTTCTGTTCATCACATTGAAGATCTGCCATTCCTTTCTGGCCTGCCAAATTTCAGTAGATAGGTCTGTCACCACTCTTATAGGTTTCCCTTTGTATGTTAGGGCCCTTTTCTCCCTAGCTGCTTTCAGAAATTTCTCTTTTCCTTATATTTTGCCATTTTTACTATGATATGCCTTGCAGAAGTTCGATTCTAATTATGTCTGGGGGGATTCCTCAGAGCCTCTTGTATTTCAACGTTTACTTCTTTTTCCAGGTTGGGGAAGTTCTGTGCTATAATTTGTTCCAGGACTACTTCAGCACCTTTCCCCCTCTCTTCCTCTTCTGGGATTCCTATGATACGGATATTGTTGCGTTTGACCTTATCGCTGAGCTCTCGAATTCTTCTTTCATGTTTCTGGATCAGTTTGCCTCTTTTTTTGTCAGCTTCTTGTTTTTCTATTATGGTGTCTTCTAAATCACTTATTCTCCTTTCTGCCTCTTCAATCTGTGCATTGGAGGCCTCTTATTTATTATGTATCTCATTTATCGCTTTTTTAAATTCTTCATGCCTATTTATATTCTCCATTTTGTCTGTAGCCATAGTTTTTTTGATGTCCCCTATGCTTTTTCAAGCCCAGCTATTAATTTTATGATTATTATTTTAAAATCTTGTTCATTTATGCTGCTTATATCTGTTTGGAGCAGTTCATTAGCTGTCAATTCTTCTTGGAATTTCTTTGGAGAAGAGCTTTTTCGTTTCATCATTTTAGTTACCTTTCTGGCTCTTGTTAGTTTTAAAGACCTGTTATGCTCTCTGCACCTGTGAGCGCTGCTGTATCCAAGAAGTCTTTGACTGTCCAGGGCTTATCCTTTCAGAGAGTGTTTTTTGAATGGTATCTCTTGGTCTCTCTTGTTGAGACCTTGGTTATTTTGTTTTCCTACTCCTAGTGATATTTGGGACTCTCCACCATGTGTACTTTGGCTTGTTTCTTGAGGTAGCCCTGGAGAAGAAAACAGACTGACAAACACAGAGGGATCAGGGGCCCACAAATGGACAGAGAAATTTGACTAACATGCAAACCGAGAGGGAAAGCAAAAAAGTTAAGAGAAAAGACAGAGAAGGGAGGGCGAATAATAGAAAATTAAAAAAATACATAAAAAAGTCAAAAGGAAGAAAGGAAAGGAAAGGAAAAAAGAAGAATACCAATGGTCAAAGAACGGTTTATAGCAAATAATCGGATTTTCCAGCTACAGTTAAATAGCCGTGTGTATGCAGTGCTGGTTGAAGAGCAAAGAGACAGAGAGAGAAGACAGGGCTGGGATGAGGCAAAATTGGAAATAGAATGAACTGACAGAAGGGATAAGAAGCTTTTTTCAAAGAGGTAAAGGGTGGAATATGGTTGGATAGGTGAGAGAAGGACGCTGGTGTTTTCCAGAGAAACTACATAGTCTAATTACTCCTGAGAGAAAGAGATGAAAAGGTCGGGAGGCGTAGAATTTACATCTACAGAAGGGACTAAATGTGATTGTTTAAGCAAGCCAGTGATCAGAGTTAATCAGGTCCGTGTTCTGGGAAAAAAAGAAAAAATATGTTAGGAGGGCAGCTCTCAAGCAGGGATGGGCGTGGTGTGATCCAATGCGTCAGGTGGGAGTTCTGCCTTGGTGGTTGTGGGGAGGAGAGTGGCGGTGCACCAGTCCCTTCTTGAACCAAGCGCTCCACCTCGCTTTTTTTGGCGTTTAAACTCCCAGGGCCAGGGGTGCAGCCAAAGTTTGTTGTGGTCTTCAACCCAGGCCAGTCCTAGCCTCCAAATCCCAGTCCAAGCGCCCTGCTGAAATTTCCACAGGCAATCCCCTCAGGGCAATTCCAAGCCTCCTGAGTAGCTCTGGGGGTGGAGCCAGAAGCGCTGCTCCCTTCTTCTCCAGGTCAGGTTGGGGAGCCTGGGCGGGGCAGGAGCCTTGCCTGCTGGTTGCGCTGAGCTCCCTGGAGTGAGGAAAACCAGGTTCCTCTGTGTCTCGTCACCCAAAACATGAACTTGTGGGCAAATCTCCCAGTTTTTAGCTCTTTGCCTTCCCTCTAGAGTTCCAGCCAGCCAGGAGCACGGACGCCCGATGCCTGCGTGCCGCTCCTCCAGGGGTCCAAGCCTGAGAGGAGGGCAATGGCGTCAGGCGCGCAGCTTCTCCCAGCCAGCCAGGAGCTGGCACAAAGAAGTAGTCCATGAGCGCAGCCTCTCCGGGACGCGTTGGGGTGTGGGGACCTGGCGCACAGGTATTTTGTGTGCAAGGTCTTTCTATGCCCCGAGTGGAGGGTTTTCTGTTTCAGACTCTCTCTCTTTCCCCTCTCACTCCCTGCAGAGGGGGATCGCGCCCGTCCCTGGAGTCTCCAATCCCGGCCCGATTTTATCTTCCCCAGTTCGCACTCACGTTAGAAGGCTTTCTCAGTGGATTCTGCGTCCTTTTTCTCCCAATCTCTTGGGTTTCGTAAGGTTTCCTATGGCTTCAGTTCTTTTCCTTGTGAGGCATGGGCGCGAGTGCAAGTACGGAGCTCCCTACTTCTCCGCCATCTTGCCCCTCCCCCTGGATTTATTCTCTTAACAATTTTCTTTTTTTAAATGTTTTTAAATTTCTTTTCTTTATTTATTTTGAGGGGAGAGTAGAGGCAAAGAGAGAGAGAGGGAGAGAGAGAATCCCAAGGAGCTCAATTGTGATCGGGCTCAATTGTGAGGTCATGACCTGAGCCAAAATCGAGAGTCAGAGGCTCAAGTGACTGAGCCACCCAAGTGCCCCTCTCTTAACAGTTTTCATATATACTTTCATATATAGTTAGCAGTGCTAACTGTAGTCATCATGTTGTACATTACATCCCCAGGACTTCTTTATAACAAGAAGTTTGTACTTTTTGACTACCTCATCTAATTCTCCTCCTCCTTTCTCCTGGTAACCACAAATATGATCTCTTTTTCTATGAGTGTATTTAGATTTCAGATATAAGTGACATTATACAGTATTTGTCTTTCTCTGTCTGACTTATTTCATATAACATAATACCTTCAAAGTCTACCCATAACATAAAAAATGGCAAGAATTTTTTTTTTTATTCCTGAGTAATATTCCATGAATATATACATCACATCTTCTTTGTCCATTCATCTGTTGATGGATACTTAGGTTGTTTCCATGTCTTGGTTGTTGTCAATAATGCTGCTAAGAATTTGGGGGTGCAGATATCTTTTCAACATAATGCTTTTGTTTCCTTTGGGTATATTCCTAGAAGTGGAATTGCTGGATCATATGATACTTCTAGTTTTAATTTTTTGAGGAATATCCACATTGTTTTTCACAGTAACTGCATCAGTTAACACCCACACCAACAAAAGTTCCTTTTTCTCCACAGCCTCGCCAACATTTGTTCTCTTATCTGTTTGATAATAGCCATTCTAACAGGTGTGGGTGATATCTCATGGTGGTTTTCATTTGCATTTTCCTGAAGATTAACGATATTGAGCATCATCATTTCATGTACCTGTTGGCCATCTGTATCTCTTCTTTGGAAAAATGTCTATTGAGGTTCTTTGGCCATTTTAGTTAGATTATTATTTTTCCCCCATTGAATTGTAGAAGTTGTTTACATATTTTGGATATTAAACCTTATTAGACATATGGTTTCTCTAATATTTTTTCTATTCTGTATTTTTTAAATTTTGTACATTGTTTCTTTTTTCTGTGTAGATGATTTTAGTTCTATGTAGTCCCACTTATTTTTTAATTTTGTTTGTGCTTTAGGTGTCATATCTCAAAATAATTGCCAAAACTCAGGTCAAGGAACTTTTTTCCTTTGTTTTTTCTGGGAGTTTTATATTTCTGGTCTTACATTTAGGTCTTACATTTAAGTCTTTACCCCATTTGAAGTTAATTTTCATGAATGGTGAAAGGATCTTATTTCATTCTTTTACAAATAAATATCCAATTATCTTGCCACAATTTATTGAAGAGACTCTCTTTTCTTTATTGAATATTCTGGGCTCCCTTGCCAAATATTAGTAGACTGTATATGCATGGGTTTATTTTCAGACTCTTCTTTCTATTCCATTGATCTATGTGTCTGTTTTTATGGCAATACCATACCATTTTGATTACCATAGTTTTGTAATATAGCTTGAAATCAGGGAGTGTGATGCTTCCCACTTTGTTCTTCTTTCTTAGGATTGTTTTGACTAGTCAGGATCATTTGTAGTTCCACATACATTTTAAGATTGTTTATTCTATTTCTATAAAAATGCCATCGGAGGGGTGCCTGGGTGGCTCAGTTGGTTAAGCATCCGGCTTCAGCTCAGGTCATGATTTCACGGTTCGTCGGTTCAAGCCCCGTGTCAGGCTGTGTGCTGACAGCTAGCTCAGAGCCTGGGGCCTGTTTCAGATTCTGTGTCTCCCTCTCCCTCTGACCCTCCCCTGCTCACGCTGTCTCTCTCTCTCTCTCTCTCCCTCTCAGAAATAAATAAAACATTAAAAAAATGCCATTGGACTATAGATGGTGTTGAATAGTATGGATATTTTAAGATTATTAATTCTTTCAATCCACGGATATAAGTTTTTCCATTTATATACTTTTCCTTTGACTTCTTTCATCAATGTCCTATAGTTTTCAGTATAGAGATCTTTTACCTCCCATAGTTAAATTTATTCCTAAGACTATTGTTTTTGATGGCATTATAAATGGGATCGTTTAATTTTTTTTCAGATAATTCATTGTTAGGGTATAGTGTATACTACTGATTTTTTAGGTTAATTTTGTATCTTGCAATTAATTAATTAATTCAGTAAATTTCTAAGCATTTTATGGTGGAATCAAGGATTTTCTATATATAAGATCATTTAATCTTCAAATAGAGACTACTTCTTCCCTTCTAATTCTAATGCCTTTTATTTCCTTGCCTTGCCTGATTGTTTAATTGAGGACTTCTAGTCTTATGTTGAATAGCAGTGGTGAGGGTGGGCACCCTTGTCTTTTTTTTTTTTTTTTTTAATGTTTTATTTATTTCTAGGAGAGAGAGACAGCATGATCAGGGGAGGGTCAGAGAGAGAGGAAGTCACAGACTGAAACAGGCTCCAGGCTCTGAGCTGGCAGTCAGCACAGAGCCCGACACGGGGCTCGAACCCACGAACCGCGAGATCATGACCTAAGCGAAAGTCGGACGCTTAACTGACTAAGCCACCCAGGCGCCCCACCCTTGTCTTTTTTCTGACCTTAGATGAAGAGTTTTCAATCTTTCACCATTGATTATGAAGTTAGTAGTGGGCTCACCATATGTGACCTTTATTATGTTGAAGGGCATTTCTTCTATACCTAATTTGTTAAGAGTTTTTCTCATGAATGGAAGTTAAATTTTGTCAAATGCTTTTTCTGCACTTACTGAGATGATATGATGTTTTTTTCTTTCATTTTATTAACATGGTGTATCACATTGATTGATTTGCATATACTAAACTATCTTTGTATCCCAGGGATAAATCCCATTTGATTATAGTGAATGATCCTCTAAGTGTGCTGTTGAATTGGGTTTGCTAGTATTTTATTGATAAATTTTGCATCTATTTTTACGAGGGATTTTAGTCTGTTGTTTTCTTTTCTGGTAGTGTCCTATTCTGGCTTTGGTATCAGGGTAGTGCTGGCCTTGTAAAATGAGTTTGGAAGTGGTCCTTCCACTTTTATTTATTTATTTATTTGTGGAAAAATTTGAGAAGGATTGAGATTACTCCTTTTAATATTTGGTAGAATTCACCAGTGAATCCTAGACCTTTCTTTGTTGGAAAGTTTTTGATTATTAATTAAAAATTTTTAAAAATGTTTATTTATTTTTGAGAGAGAGAGTGTGTGTGAGCAGAGGAGGGGCAGAGAGAGATGAAGACAGAATCTGAAACAGGCTCTAGGCTCTGAGCTGTCAGCACAGAGCCTGATGGGAGGCTCCAATTCAGGAATTGTGAGATCATGACCTGAGCCGAAGTAAGACACTTAACCAACTAAGCCACCCATGTGCCCCTGATTACTAATTCTTAAATGCAAGATTTTCCTTTTATGAATGCTGCTTGCCACTGAGTTTTGGAAGTTATCCTTTATAAATTACAAATCTCTGTTTTATTCCTAAGAGATATTTTTATTTTAAATTGTGAATTGGTTTTAGGGGCGCCTGGGTGGCTCAGTCGGTTGAGCATCCGACTTCGGCTCAGGTCATGATCTCACTGTGAGTTCAAGCCCCGCATGGGGCTCTGTGCTGACAGCTCAGAGCCTGGAGCTGCTTCCGATTCTGTGTCTCCCTCTCTCCTTGTCCCTTCCCCGCTCATGCTCTGTCTCTCTCTCTCAGAAAGAAATAAAAAAAACATTAAAAAAATATATAAATTGTGAATTGGTTTTGAATTTCATCACATTTTTATGCAGCTGTGGGAATGATCATAATTTTCTCCTTTATTCTGTTAATGGGATTAAATTATTAGTGTGGAGTGCTGGTGGTATGCGGTGTAGGGTGGTATGGCCACTGGAGTGGCCAGAGAGCAGAGTTTTCAGCAGATGGTCCTTAAGAATGACTTTGTGTTCTGTGCCTGGTTCTTTGTCCTTCCATCATTTCTGTGAACCATCAGACAGCACCCCAGAAAATTCTTCTTATACTTAGATATGTTTTTTTCTGCACTTCATTTTAATAGAATTTTTGAAAGTTAGATAACTGATTAAATTATCCCTCCAAACTGAGGATGTAGAGCTACATGCTCCTGAGTGATTCCCATGGGAGGAGGAAATTACAACTTTTTTTCTTTGGGAATCAAAGAAAGAGTTGCAAGGTCTTTGAAACTTAGCTGTCCCATGTCCCACTAAATGGAAGGGTGATGCAGTCATGACAAAGGTATCATACTAGCTCCTGTAATAGCCAGGGCAAATTTTAAAGGAGGTGAGGCAGGAATGGAGATATGCTTAAGCATCCAAGGAGTCCCAGGAAAGTAGGCATGCAGGTGCACTTGAGAGAACGTGCTTCTTCATGAGTAGTATGTCTCATTTGCATGTTAAGTCTTCACCTCTGGGCATGTATTTTAGCATTAAAATGAGGAGAAAAGTCTGTGAAAGATCAAATTCAGTGGCAGCTATTCTGTCTATCATCAGTTTGAAACAGTCTGGGCTTGCTCCTTGGTCAGTGCTCTCCTCTGCAAGATCGGCTTTAACAGCCAGAAAGGGTGTGCACAGGGGCTTATTTCCAAGGTCCCTGACTGTCTCAGTAGGGTATTTTTTTTTTTAAATCTCAAAGAAGCCCCTGTTAACACATTGGTGGATTTTCTATCTGGATAATTCCAGGGAGACTGTTGAGAGATGCTATATGATAAATTCTTATCTAAAAATGTGCTATCAGAACTACCTGATTTGATTAGATTGCTTAAACTTGTAATTTATGACTGTATAGGGCATAACTGTGCTGGGCAATGAAGCATAGTCATGAGTACCCTCTGGATGTGCAATCAATAAGAACCTGGAGACCCTGAAATTGAACACTTTCCCTGAGCTGGTTTGTGCTACACAGAAAGTGCTTGTCCTTTGCTCTCAAACCAAACATCTTCTAGAACAGAGAAGGAGACCTTTAGGATATTGCTTCTGACTGTTAATAGAAGGGCTGGCCATTTGAAACCAAAGCCTATAGCATATTTTCTTTCTGCTAAGCACACAAAGAACAGTTAAAAGAGTTGCAAAGCATTTTGCATTTTAGAAATAAGCAATAGAAATAGATGTATTTAATTGCTCTTTTCCCTTCTGACAACTTTTGCAAACCACTGCTCGAGACTGATCTGAAGAAAAATTCCTGAATGACCTGCAGGAGCAGCTCCCCAGTAGGGTGTGAAAACTCCCTTCAGGGAGAGGTCACATTGAAAGCATAATATTCATGGATCACTGATGTTGGAAGAGAGCTCGAGATTCATCTGAAGCAAACTCATAACTTCACTATTGAGAAACTGTGATCCAGAGATATTAAATACTGAACCTCGGGTCATACATGAAAGCTGAGACCAGGACCATGGTTCCACAACTCCAAGTAAGATTGGTGATCACTCTTCTATATCACTGGGTCTCAAATTGTGGTGCCTTCACCAGCAGCATCAGCTTTACTTTGAAACTGGTTAGAGACGCAAATTCTCAGGTTTTAATGCAGATCTGCTACTTAGAAACTTTTGGAGTCAGGTGCAGAAAGAAAGCTGTGTTAAAACAACCTTCTTCCCCTAGACAGTCTAAAGCATGATTAAGTTTGAGAACCACCGTTATTATGTTGGCTCATCATGTTTCTGACATGATGTACATTTCTGCACAGTAAGGCAGGGATGTAATACAAACCTGACTATAAGGAAGCACAAAGAAAGAAGAAAAAAAACAAGGATCTTTTGATAATAACCAACAAACACACACACACCACCTATGTTTTTTCCTCAGAAGACAAATATATATATTTTTTATCTTGAGGTACCACTACTAAAAGAGCTTCTTTTCTTTTGTGATTTATTAAAAGATATAAGTACTTTCTTGGTTTCATCATTATTGGCTGGGTGCAGTATTGGACTATGAGCTCTTCCAAGTATGTAAATATAAATACAGTAGAGAGGGCAAGAGGGTATGTGTGTGTGTGTGTGTGTATAAAATATTATTGTTTAGTCTAACTGTTTTTATTATTTTTCTCTGAAAATATTACAACATCAAAAACTAATACAAAAGTGTCAAAAAATTTATGTTTCATGGCAAAGCCAACAGTCTCTGGAATGCTTAAATCATGTGACATAGAGTTGTCAATTTCTTCCCCCCATGGGGTCTGACAGTGAAGGAGGAAATGTATTGAGTTTAGTATAATAATTATTTTTCATAGGTCTGTCTGGGCAGATCTTTCTTTCTTGTTATCAAACCCTATAGAAGTTCCTGGTAATGTTTTAGCTCCTGGAGTGTTTTGATTATTTAGGGCAGAACTTGAAGGGGCTATAGTTTCTATATGAATGTCTTTACAATTTTGTTGATGTAGGCTGCCATTTTAGTTTAAATTGGAGTCTTAATCTTAAAGAGGGGTTTCGATGTGGATCCTTGTATTATAGGAAGGGTTACACACGTAAGAAGCCTCTCTTATGTTCTGAGCAATTGGATAGTCCTTACTTTTGTCCTTGTTCATTATCATGATTTTTGATATTACCATAGCTGACATTTATTGAATATTAGTGATATTCCAGACATCGTAATCAGATTTCTCATGGGCCAACTCATGTAATCTTCACTAGAACTTTGAAGGTAAATACTACCATTGCTTGTTTTACAGATGAAGGAATTTAAGCAAGAAGTTAAGTAATCTGCCCGGGATTACACAGCTAGTAGGAGATAGAGTCAGAAGAGAAATCCAGGTATGTTGTTCCCAGAGGCTACCCTCTCACCCTCTATATGATCCTTCTTTTTCATTCCATTGAATGTTGACATCACTATTAAATTATATGGGTTTTTATTCTATCCTGATTGAAGAGGATATCTTGACTTAGAGAAAAGAGAAAAGTTGCTAAGGTCACAGGGCCAACCAGTGGCCAGACAGGTCTGTGTGTGTCATTTGCACTCCCCACGTTGCCTTCCACAACACCTCACACACATTTTTGGGTGTCTTGTGTTTTTTGCACTTTGCTTTTGATGTCAGTGCATGATGCTTTTCACATTTGTCTAAGAACCAGACAGGCTTCTGAAATTCTCTTTATAAAGTGCAGAAATACAGACTGCATCCGTGGGTTTCCTCATTCTCATTCTTACACCATGGTGACTAGGCTACTGACACTGTTTTCTGTTGTTGTTCACATGATTTAATCAACATGCTAGATCAGGTGATCAGGGTCTCTGTCAACTATATAGTGGCAGAGGGGAAGAGTTGCAATAACCAATGGGTCCAGTTAGTCAATAAGGGTGTACTGCTATTTCTACCGGGTGAAGGCAAACTGCTTCTAATTTATTCTGACTAACTGGGGCTGAAAGCGCATGCCAAGTCAATATCTGCACAACAGGTGCCAGGGTTTTCTTGGTTTCCTTAATAAACAGATAACATCTGTAACCACAGTGACTAAATTTATAACTCATAACCATTCTGGAAATGCCTTTGGGCTTCACCATTCTTGCATCTTAAATATCTTTTATAATAGCACTAAACTCTGCTATTTCTTCAGAAATGAAGTATAACTTTTGGTTTACTATTTGTCCAGATGTGAAGCAGATGATTTCAGGGGATTTACACTTGGTCCTTCTTACCATACTAGCCCTTACTTGATAGATCAGGGCATCAGTGTGGGTGCTATGCCAGTTCTAAGTATGTTTATTCCAATTACACATTCAGAAACAAGGGAAATTAACATAGGGTAGGTCTGTGAGACCACAGAACATTTTGTGAGACAAATTTAGGTCAAGACTATTTTTATAAGCCCTAGTCTAATCATCTGATCGCTGTGGCATTTGTATAGTGTCATTTCAGAGCTAATACCTAATACCTAACACACTGAAGATTTCAGCATCTTTCTTTCCACAGTCTCCTTTTTAAATGGCTGTAGGTTTCTCTGGGAAAGAACTGGGAAAGATTTACAGTATGTTATAGGTCCATCGTAATGACTTCCTGACTTTCTATTCACTCAAATGGCTGAGGACATGTGAACTTGCTTAAGTCTAGAATCTGGGTGTGGGTTCATACCTGTCCCTCAGTTTTCTGTTTTGTTTTGTCTTGGTCATCAGACATAATGTTTCTGGATTATATTAATCAAGGAACACTTTAAGAGATCACCCATTTATTTCATTAATAGAGAACCAGTAATAAATCTGTACACATTTCCAAGGGTCACTGTATCCTGATTACTACTGCATTTTCTAATTGGGTCAACTTTGTGTCTGATAGTTTAGCCATACAGCTGAGTCCCTGCTACCCTGAGTTGACATTATTCCCATTGAAATTAGAATACTCCAGTCAACAACAAAATCGCTTATCATTATCTCAAGGTTGCATAAGACAGCCACAGAGAGAGGTTTGGAGATCCGGAGGCCCCTTATCAATGTGTTTGTTTCACTTTTTCATTGGGTAAGGTTAGGAAGTAGCTATGAGTCTTGTACATGAGAAGTTCACTCCCACATTTCCACCTATTTTAGCTTTCAGTTTCCTTTAATTACAATATGCCAGAAAAGTTTCTATATCTCAAATAACTGCTTGCAGGCCACTATTAGAACCAGGCTAATCAAACAAACAGAACCACTCCCTGCTATGTGTGCTAACATGGTAAATCCAAAATAGTGCTCTCCTTGATCTAACACTGTTAAAATGTATTCCATAATGCTTTTTATATTTATATAAGAATGTATGTTAAATGAGATTTATATGCTATTAATATAATATAGAAATATAATATTTCTAATGTATAATATAGTATACACTATATTATAAAAATAAATGTATATATTATTATATATACTATCTACTGATATAAATTAACAAGACCTTCCACTTCCAGGGGATGGAGCGATTAGATCCTCAGAAATTAGCACTGGAATAAAATCATTGACAACCCTAGGGCAAAGGGACAGAAAATTTCTGCAAGAGCTGAAGCCATTGAAGGACCACCTAGCAGCAGTTGCAGTTGTGAAAGAACATAGCTACTTCCAGAGTACAACAGGGACAGGGAATAAAAACCCCGTTCTGTCTCTCCTTTGTTTTCTGACCTTTCGGTGATGTCATTAACTGACTGAAATCACCTGGAAACAAGCCAGCAAGAGAGCTCTGATGATGTCCCGTGTGGGTTACTCTCAGGGTACAGAGAAGGATAGAAGAGGCTGGAGAATGTTTTAGAAAGGGGATATGCAATGGCGAGTGGGTGTCTCAGTCGGTTAAGTATCTGCCTCTTGGTTTCGGCTCAGGTCTTGATCTCACTGTTCACGAGGTTGAGCCATGCATTGGGCTCCGCACTGATAGCATGGAGCCTGTTGGGACTCTTTGTCTCCCTCTCTCTCTGCCCCCTCTCCTGCTTGTGCTATCTCTCTGTCTCTCAAAATAAATAAATGAACCAAAAAAAAAGGGGGGGGAGTATGTAAATAGAGAATAACTAGCAATTCTTAAAATAAATCCAAAGTCAATATAAAACATCCTGGGTTTAAATTTTAGAGGCTCATATTAAATTTTAGAGGCTCATTGGTAAAACATGAAAAAATGTTTACAATTTGTCAAGAACTTGTAAAGTTGCTCTCAGACCAAGGAAAATATTTATTGCTTCATGGCCATAACTGAAGGTAAGAAGTTATCCTGCTGCTGTAAACTTTCTAATCTACCCCCTGATATATCAGGAAGGTGTGAATCTGACATTTTCATCCATTTCTGTTCCTGACAAGCCCACTGGGATGGGGGAATAAAGAGAGGTGTGCCAAGGGAATAATATCCACCTGCACACTTTCATTATTTCTTCTTCTACTTCTTTAAATCCATGCCTGCTGAACATCATATTCCTAGAAGCGGCCAATTTTCATCCTTCATCAAATTTTGATTAAGAGTTATCTGCTTGTTAATGGTAATTGAAAGTTTAAATTTATTTGAATACTGTAATGCTCATAAACCCTGTCAGCCTAAGGAACTTCTAAGCTTAATAAAAAGCATTGCTTGTGTCCTCCCTTATCTGCTTTGTAACCTCAGGCAGACTTCTGCTAATACTTCATCCATGCAAGGCTTTTACCCCACAGCCCTTTGGAGCTTAGACCATCTCAGATGTGAAAAATATGTTGTTATAGTAAGACATGTGCTTCATTACAGTCTTAACGTTCACTATAATTGAATATTTATTTTAAGAAAAAAAAGTTTAAAGTGTTTATATGTTTTTGAGAGTGTCAGAAAGCCTGAGCAAGGGAGGGGCAGAAAGAGAGGGAGACACAGAATCCGAAGCAGGCTCCACGCGTTGAGCTGTCAGCACAGAGCCCAATATGGGGCTCAAATTCACGGGCTGTGAGATCATGACCTGAGCTGAAGTCAGATACTGACACGACTGAGCCACTCAAACACCCCAATAATTGAGTATTTCTTAAACCTTAGTAGAAGATGCTAACACTCAATAACCAGAGGTATATATTGAGATAGAAACTTATGGAGACTATAAATGAATATTTTTCTTATATAAACTTCACATATTACTTCAGAAATTTGGGGGAAAATACAGAGATATGTAAGAGAACTAACAAAACCACCCATAATTCTACTATTAACATTTTCATGTGTAGAATTATAATGTTTTTCTCTGTATCTGTTTCTGTCTGTATCCATAGTGTTATTAAATATATAGATCTTATCGATACATATATTTGATAGGAAACTGGTATAATACAAACTTGAAAAACCTTTTTTTCATCTGATATATCATTCATATATATTTTATTTATTTATTTTAATATTTATTTATTTTGGGGCGTGCATAAGTATGGTAGGGTTAGAGAGAGCGGCACATAGAATTGGAAGCAGGATCTGCACTGATAGGCTGATAGCTACGAGCCTGATGTGGGGCTAGAACTCACAAATCAGGAGGTTAAGACCTGATCCAATGTTGGGCACTCAACTGACTGAGCTACCCAGCTGCCCCTGTATATATTTTAAATAATCTAAAATGTGACTTTTAGTGATTCTATTTTGGGACTGTTTTTAGTGTTTCATTGTTTGAATTAGTTATAATTTACTAACCAATTCTATATTTTTAAAGATTGTAAACAACATTGCAATATGTCCCTTAATTTTAGAATAACATTCTATATATTTAGAATAAACACTCTGAAGTGCGATTACTGAGTTAAAAAGATTACCTGGGTTCTTAATTTTTTAAGCTGTATATTTTAATATAAAAGAAATGTCATCAGTTCTTCTATTTGCATTCATCACAGACACTTTTGTATGCACTGGGAATGCAGCATGTCAGAGGTTTGAACATCTGAAGGATTAGTCTGGACAGAACATTTCTTTTTCTGACAGGAATGGTTGACTTCCCAGTCCTGTCTTTCTGCTTCATTGAATGGGAGCACCTGTTATGTTTGACTGCATCCATTTTGAAGTTTCACATGGTCACAGCCTATAAGGCAGAGTGACAAAAGGCCATCAATCAACATAAATGGGTGCTCAGCCCATGGGTCTGGTCTTGGGTTGGCGAGATCATCAGGATGTAAATCTGTCTTTCATATTGAGGTGGTTAGTCTAGAAATAGCTGGTCATCATACACAGTGGGGTAACTGACATCAAGCGCATTTTTTAAAAACCTGAAATACGTGTATGCAAATTAAATTTTCAGATCATTCTGCTTCCTCCTAGCAATGCTGGTCACTAGTTAGCAGGTCAATATCCTTCTTGAAAGTATTGATTTTCAATCACCAAAGAACAATCTCCATGTGCCAGAACTCAGTTATTAATTCTGTTGTTTTTCTTTAAATTATTACCTTTGAGCATCTGAAGGTTGACCTTAATCAGCTTTAAAATCAATGCCAAAAAAAGAATCTCTAGCTGGA
This sequence comes from Hyaena hyaena, assembly GCF_003009895.1. Taxonomy (NCBI): domain Eukaryota; kingdom Metazoa; phylum Chordata; class Mammalia; order Carnivora; family Hyaenidae; genus Hyaena; species Hyaena hyaena. Next base: position 128,290 of record NW_024082365.1, on the reverse strand, counting down.
TCTTAGGTTAGGCAATATCAGAAGACTCTTAAACAGCTTTTGTCTTGAATGAATCTGCAGGAAAAAATGATCTTTACTGCATGCAATACTACCTATTCCTACTGGGGGAAAATGTCTTTACTTTAGTAAGGGATGTAGGAGAGGGCATGCATGATACTGTTAGTTCATAGTTGAGCTTTCCTAGATGCTTTCTCCAAGCTATCTGATGGAAGGACTTTTATCCTGACTGACATTCTTTTCTAAAAGGAGTAGCTCTGAGACACTAGTTCTCTCTCTCTCTCTTTCTCTCTCTCCCTTCATCTGTTTCTCTCAACCCCGCATTATTCTCTCTACTTCTTCCTTTCTTTTTCTTATTCTATAGAGAATTGGCAAAATATAGAAAACCATAAAGATGGATATTATCAAAATCATCTAGGATCACATTTCACAGGAAGAATGTTTTATGTTTGTAGTGCAAACGAGTGAGTATATGCGGCATGCACACACACAACTACATGCATGCATATGTATACAATACACAATTAACCAAAATGGCCAGCATTAACCATTGGAGTCCTGAGTACAATTACACAGGTTATTCTTAACTAATAATTCCATTTTAAGAAATAGCCAATGGGAAGTGCTAGTGTCGTTTACAAAAATAGCTGATATCTTTTCTGAAAATACATTTCCAAAGAGTGTCATGGTCTCAATTCCATTTTGTGTATTGTTTTCATGGGATGGGTGGATATGTTCTCAAATTTTCTCCATCAATGAATTGTTTTGTATCACCTTTGATGTCCCTTCTCCTCTGTTCCCTTCACCCAGCAGTGGGCGGATCCCACTAGCTGAGGAAAAAGGCTTCAATAGGGTGATTAAAATTGGGGTTAAAATTGAGATGTTTAAAATGTGTTAAGGGTAAAAATTGATTCAGAGACTTCACTTGGAAGCATTTAAAATGTCCTTAGGCATAAAGGCAAGCTCTGAGCACTGTAATGTCGCAAAGGAGCATCTGTGAGAACAGGGAAGACCCTACAATAAACAATGCCTCCTATGGGAAATTCTCTGGTACCACCATCTGCCTCCTCACCCTCAGCCGACTCTCAGATAGCGAGATGAGCTGAGCTGTCTATATAAGAAAAGGAGGAAAAGAAGCCAGTTGCATATACGGAGCATCAGAGGTTAAAATGCAGTCGTTCTCACCCTGCTCTTACTCTGGGTTCTCTACTTGTTTGTTTCACTGTAAATATATATGAGCCTGAGAGAAAGTAGTTGTGCCGGGGCTTACATACTGAAATCACTTCCAGAGCTGTTACTGTTTTCTTTCAGTAGATGGCACTGTTTTGAATAAATAGGATTTGTTTGTGTTAGTTTGGAAAAGTGGAATAGAGTTGGCTTCTTTAGATGAAGATTTTATTGTAAATTCCAAAGTTTTGTTATCAAAGATGAAAATAATATAGTAGCAAAAGAAGGTTTATTAGCTCCTAGATCAGTACTATCCTATGGAAATATAGTTACTAATTAAAGAAGTAAAATAAATAAATATTTAATAAAATATTTAACCCATATATACAATATTACAATATATTAAAATTTCAAAATTTAATAAATATAAAAATTATTAGTGGATGTTTTGAATTCAAATGAGCAATATTTAAATTATTTTTCCTCCTTTTCATCTTTCAGAAACAGGGGTGATTTTCCAGAACTGGCCTGTACAGAAGTTTCCTCACTTTGTTTAGGGTAAACTTTAGGGTTGTATTTGACCCTTGCCAAAGTAGAGTCTCCATTCATGCAAAAGATGTGTGTGTGTGTGTGTGTGCGCGCGCGTGCACGTGTGTGCATGTTTGTGCAATTTTTATTCCTTTCAAGAAGAGTACAATGCTAACATCCAGGATACTATTATAAAGTACACTGTCATCCATTGAAAAAGTATCTATTGAGTTACTACTGTGTAGCAAGCACTGCTCTAAGAAATGAGAACCATCCTGTAGTCTGACAATAGCATTAAGGAAAGCATTTGAATAGACACATTGTGACTTGTGTTTTTTCTCATCACTTTTTCTCATCATTGCTTTCTTTTCAGTTCATCCAATTAACATGGGTTCCTACTTTCCTGTAGGAAGTTTTATGGGTGCCAAGTGTGCACACATGGATAAAGTGGCTGCCCAGAAGATCATGGTCCACGGTCCAGTGGACAAGAAAGCAGATAAGTACATAGACAAGTACATAGACAGTACATGTTATGATTAAAATATGCTCAGGATGTTATGAGAGTTTAGAAGAGGGACCCAAATCCGGATTGGGGATGCTAGTGGTGGAAGAGGGGAAGAGACAAAGTCTCTGGAAGGATTTGATGTCTGAGATGAATCATAAAAGGATGGGTGGGGCTAGAAGAGTTGGAGGATGGCATCTTCAGTGGGCTGAGGGTGCATTTGGCAGAGGAGCAGCACCAACATTTGCTCAGATGTGTGGAACAGTACAATGTGGTTGGGGAGCCTCAAGGAGGTGAGGCTGCCTGATATGTAGGGCTGTGGGTGGAGCACTGAGTGGAAGGGAGGAACCATGCTCAGATCATTAGAATATCCAATTCAACCTCCTTCTTTTTAAGATAAGCAAAATGAAGTCCAGAGAGGGCAAGCAGATACCAATCACCTCTCTTATGTTGGTCCCTCAAGTAGCAGCTAAATATTCCAGACATAAGTCTAAGGCTGCTGAAAGGAATATAGTCATTCATTCAGCATTTATTTTCATGAGAATATAATTCCAATGGCTCTGATATAGGATTTTAGAGTCTTGGAGATTATATGGGGCACGTCTTAGGCAATTACAAAGCAAGAAGAGGCTGGAGCAGAATTCCTAATTCCAGGAAGGTCATGAAGCTACTCACCCTGACCTGAGCTGTTGGTGAACATCACCAGCCTGTTAGTTCAGATGGGCCCAGAGCTCAACTGAGCTGCACTTTGATCTGAAACTGGTGTTTAGGTATTTGCACAGCCTGTATCTGCTGAAAGTGGGAAACGTTTTCACTGAGGCCCTAAGCCACCTTCTGTGATGGCCCGGTCCCCAGAAGGATGCAAAAAGTGACGGTCAGGTGTAGGAGATCCCCAGTGAAGACTCAGCAGGGGGACAGCCCACGCAGCAGGACCAAGCTGCCCACTTCTGACTTCACTTTTGTATATTGTCAGTCCTGGCCCCAGTGTAACCAGAGTGGGGAGCAGGACATGGCATTTATTGGCCTTGTACATCTAGGAAGGAACCTTTAAAAACTATTATAATATTTATATTTAATATTTATGCTTAAGGGGTCCTTGCTGACTAATTCTCATGTTTTCCTTTCAAAACCCATTCTTCTTTAAAGATCTAAAAATAATTGCACTGTTTATAATAAAATGACTTTCTATTTTGAGGTAAAGTAAGAATTTTCTGTACATTTTAATCTTTCTATCTGACTTTTAATAAACCTGGTGACTTTCTGAGAGATAAAATAACCTTCTTGGCGTTTCTGAAATTCACTGATTTACCCTTCTTGTTCTCTTTAATTCCAGAACAGAAAGAATAATATTAAGACAGAATTTCCTGCTGTCTTTTTCAATAAAAAAATCATTTTCCTAAAACCCGAAAAGCCAGAAACAAGGTATGATTTTTCTTGCCAGTAAGGCTTGCATGTTCAATCTACCAGGTATTGAATTATTGATGCTATTCTTTTTTCTTAATTTTGTAATACTTCCTGTAAACTTGTCTTCACTATAGGCATTCACCCTGATTTCATGTTTTATTTTAGCCCATGTCAACCATTAATAATTTAATATCCAAAGTTACATGTTATCAATCTCCTTCAGAGATTTTCAAGGCAACATTAACTGAAATGAAATTCTCTCTGTACTGCTGGATGTTTGTTATGGAAAGACACAGCTGCACTATTTGTCTGAAGCACAAGCACATGACCATAAATCAATATGGTTACCTGGGGTGTACATATGTTAAGGTAGAAATTTAGTGGAAGTTGTTATTTTTACCTATTGGGTTTAGTAAGTTTATTATGATGTCGGTAGCCAAAGGGATTAGTGATAAGGCTGCTTAGGAGGCTCCCACAGTTGGACAGTGCCAAGATATACACCCTCTGAAATCTAAAAGAAATTAGTTTAATAGAATTATGTCCATGATTATCTCTAAGAGGTACATATGGCTGACAGAAATAATTAAACATTTGCCTCTCTTCCAACAGCCAGAGTGGGTGATGGGTAATGGGAGTGGGGAATTGAGAATGGGTTTGTTTTTTGTTTTTTGTTTTCACTGCAGGAGACTCCAGGAAGACATATTTTCCTTTTATTTTGGAAAGGGAATTATAGTTGCCAAATTTGAGGTAGTTCAACCTGACAGTTCTGCAGGTTAACATTTTAAATTATTAAAAATTTCCTGTGTTGAATTCATAGATGTCAGGCAGCCACCGATAATTCCTTTCTTCTCTTTAACATTTACTCATGTGGCCTTTATGTAGTTCTGAAAATAATAAGAGAATCACAAACATATGTGATTGTTCTAAGTACAGTTCAGGCATTGGAAGATTTTAATGCTGGAAAGCTAAGCTGACAGAGTTAGGGAGGCTTGTTTCCTGTGGGAAAGCCTGCGGGGCATGCTCATGAATGAATTCAGCCTCGTCATAGATGACTACACTGCTGTAATAATTTTTACCTTTCTGCCTCACAGAGTACCACCAATTACAAGGAGGATGCCTTTCCATTCATTTTTTCCTATTAGTTGGTAATAATGTTCTTATGTGTGCATAGATTTGAGCCAGTAAAGGCTCCCCATGGTTGTGCAAACCTTAGCACTTCATTGAAGTCTTTACAGAAGTGGGGAGATATCATTAGGGAACATGAGACTCCGTTCACCATCATGTTCCTGGACCATGAACAATGCTGGGTTCATAGTGACCACTGAATACATGTTATCATTTGTTTAACAAGTAAACAATTTCAAGACATTTAAAATTCCATTCCATGACTTGCATTAAATTGGTGGCATCTCACACTAGTCCCCTTTACACTATAGGTATTTTCTCCAAGCTGGGTCTCGGAGCCTTTCTCCACATAGCCCATCTCTTACACTTTCTACATCTCATATTTTTATTTTTAAATTCTTTACCAACCTTAGTCGTGTTTCCTGAATTTCCTGAAATTGGAAGGAGGCCAAACTGTCTCTAACTGCCTGCTTTCTCTCTGGGTCTTTGGCTTTCTTCTCTCTCTCTTCTTTTACAACACCTCCTTTGCTTGAAGCTTGTGTCTTAGGTTCCACTCCACTCTTCTCTGCCTCCATTTTTAGCCCTTCCTTCCTCACAAGGATGATGAAGTGCCAAACTTTACTTGGTTCTAGGACCTCCAGCATGAGCTTTAGGTTTCTGCCTTGTGAGGAACTGCTCATCTTAGAAGCACTGGACCTTGAGATGTTAACAACAACTGGAAGATGTGCTTGAGATTCTCCTGTAAAATCGTTTTGGTATTCAAATGACTGAAGTCTCTAAGCAGGCAAAGAGCAGTGATGGAATAAAAAGAAATTCTCTGACTCAACTGCACTGTCTTTGAGAGAACTTTAACAGAAGCAGGCCAGGTAGTACAGTGCTAGCATTTGGAAATCTGTTGGACTTTCATCCCAAGGAAAACCTTAGCTGCCCTGTAGTGGAAGGACTTGGGACTGAAGAGAGAAAGAGAAAAGAAAGGAGTGGAGGTGAGGAGAGGAAAGAGAAAGAGATGGAAAGTTCTGTAAAAACAACAACAACAACAACAACAACAACAACAACAACAACAAAGTCTGTTGGGTCACCTGGGTGGCTCAGTCAGTTTAGCATCTGACTTCAGCTCAGGTCATGATCTCACAGTTTGTGGGTTTGAGCCCTGTATCGGGCTCTGTGTTGACAGCTCAGAGCCTGGAGCCTGCTTCGATTCTGTATCTCCCTCTCTCTGTGCCCCTCCCCTGCTCGTGCTCTGTCTCTCTGTTTCTCTCTTGCAAAATTAAATAAATGTTAAAAAAATACAGAAAGTCTATGACTGGCTTATTTCACTTAGCATAATATCCTCGAGGTTCATCCATAGTACAGGATGAACTATGTTGTCACATAGTACAGGATTTTCCTCTATTTTAAGGCTGAACAATAATACATTTTATGTATTTACCACATTTTCTTTATCCGTTCATCTGCTCTGATGGACATTTAGGTTGTTTCCTCATATTGACTCTTGTGAGTCATGCTGCAATGAACATGGAAGTGTTAACATCTCTTTGAGATCTTGATTGTAATTTTTTTGGATAAATACCTGGAAGTGGGATTCTTGGATGATATGTTAGTTTTGTTTTTGTTTTTCTGTGAAACCCTTACTGTTTTCCATGGCAGCTGTACCATTTTGCACTCCCAACAACAGTGTACAAGAGTTCTCCCAAATTCTAATTCCACTTCATGATATGTGTAAGGTAGTCAAACCCAAGGTGCCTGGGTGGCTCAGTCAGTTAACCATCCAACTTCTGCTCACGTCATGATTTCATGGTTTGTAGGTTCAAGTCCCACATGGGGTTCTATGCTGACAGCATGGAGCCTGCTTGGGATTCTCTCTCCCTCTCTCTCTACCCCTTCCCTGCTCACACACACTCTCTCTCTTTCTCTTTCTCTCTGTCTCTCTCAAAAATAAATAAATGTTAAAACAATAAAATTAAATAGTCAAACTCATAAAAGCAAAGAATAAAATGGTGATTCCCAAGGGTGGGGTTAACGAGGAGATGGGTTTGTTTAATGCATGTGAGATTTAGTTATGTGAGATGAAGAACTACCAGAATCTGATATACAACGTTGTGCCTATAGATAATAATAATATATATTTAAACACCTGTTAAAAAAGTAGACCTTACGTTAAGAGTTCTAATAAAAACCAAACCAAATGAAACCAAACCAAAACAAAACAAAAAAGGAAAAAAGTCTAAAAGCACAAACATTCTCACGTTGAAATTGCTAGTATTTTCTAGGATGGTGTGATGATGTGTTAACGATGGCGAAATAATTCCCAGGCTCCCAGCACTGTCTCCATTGTTGTGTAAAATAAACTACAAAGAAAGTCTTGGGCACTATTCCATATGACCTGTTATCTAAATCATATTTTCTTTCCTTATTGTTTTTAACTTAAAAATATATTTAGCAGGGAGATAATGGCTTCTGTTAAGCTGGTATTTTGTATTTTCAAATGTGTGATAGAAAATTTGGAACTAGATAAGATCTGTGCTTTCTCCTCTTTACATTTTGAGTTAATTATACAGTTGAGTTTCTATTACACAATGTGCTCCTGAGGTTTTGTAGACATTGAAAAATAAAAAGTAAAAGCAAATATTGAATGTCTAGAAATAACTGTACTGTTGAAATGTTAGTCTTATAGAGAAAGATTTTGCTGGTTAATGCCACCTGCCTCAAACTTTGTATTCTAATACTTTCAATCAAATAAATCAAATAATTCAATCAAAAGCAAATGCTTTTTAAGTTTCTCTATCTGTTTTTCTAGGATCTAGCATGTACTATATTTAGGTCTGCCTTGTTCATTAAGGTTTTCCTTAACATTTTAATTATTTTTATGAGAAGAAATCATAAAGCTATTTGAATAAGCTTTGACACTATGGTGATGCTCTATGTTTTTACAATGATATCTGTTTATTTCAGTTTCTACTAATTTACAGATTTTATACATGAAATGATTTACATCTGTTTTCGAGCAGATGTTGCCACTCAGGGAAAAAGACATTTGTGCTTGCATAGTAAGTATACCCTGGAGACTTCACAGTACTAGATTTAAGAATCTGGGTCTCAGATCTCAGAAAAAAAAAATACATCATGCCCATTATAAATATAAAAGTTTATTGACTAAAAGACGTTGAAATTTTGACTTACTAAGAACATTTTAGAGTCTATCTGTCTGGAGATGAGTAATTCCAGGGTTCCTGATGACTGGCATATATCAGGGTTTATTCAATATTTCTCTCTCATCTAGGGCCAATAAATACATTTATTTAAAGAAATTTTTGAGGATTTAATTTTTTCCAATTTTATTGAGATATAATTGACATATAACATTGTGCAAGTCTAAGATGATATAAAGTATTGAATATATATATATAAAATGAGATAATTACAACAATAAGGTTAGTTAACACATCTATCACTTCACATTGTATTTTGTATATGTGTGTGTGTGTTGAGAACCTTTAAGATACACTCTTTTAGCAAATTTCAAATATATAATTCAATATGCTAACTATAGCCACCAATGTATACATTGGATCCCTGAACATATTCATCTTATAACTGGATTTGTACTCTTTGATCACCTTCACATATTTCCCTCACTGTCTCACCTTCTTGCCCCTGGCAACCACCAATCTACTCTGTTTCTACCAGTGTTTTTTTCTCCACATGTAAGTGAGATCATACAGTATTTGTCTTTCTGTCTGATTTATTTCACTTTGCATAATGCCCTTAAAGTTCATTCATCTTGTTGAAAATGGCAGGATTTCCTTCTTTGTTTAGGGGTGAATACTATCTCACTGTCTATATATGTCATACATTCATGATATATTTATCTGTTGATGAGCACTTAGGTTGTTTCCATGACTTGACTATTGTGAATCATGCTGCGATGCACATGAGGTTGCTGATACCTCTTCCAGAGAGTGATTTCGTTTCCTGTAAATCTATACATAAAGTGGAATTGTTGGATCATATGGTAGTTCTATTTTTAATTTCTTGAGAAACCTCCATACTGCTTTCCACTGTGGTTTTACCAATTTACATTCTCACCAACAGGGTACAAAGGTTTCCATTTCAAAAAGTCCATGCCAGCACTTGGCATCTCTTGTCTATGTAATAGCCATTTTTAAATATATTTTTAAATGTTCATTTATTTTTGAGAGAGAGAGACAGAACACGAGTGGGAGAGGAGCGGAGATAGAAGGAGACACAGAATCTTAAGCAGGCCTCGGCTCCGAGCTGTGAGCACAAAACCTGATGCCTGGCTTGAACCCATGGACCACGATATTATGACCTGAGCCAAAGTCAGGTGCTGAATCACCCAAGAGCCCCTATATAATAGCCATTCTAATAGAAATGAGGTGGTGTCTTATGCTTTTGATTGCATTTCCCAATGATTATTGATACTGAGTGCCTTTTTATGTACTTGTTGCCCATTTGTATGTTTTCTTGTGAAAAATGTCTATTTAGGTTTTTTATCTATTTTCTAATTGGGTTATTTGCTTTTCTATTTTGTGTGCACTTCTTATATATTTTGTGAATATTAACAACTTATTAGCTACATGGCTTGCAAATATTTTCTCCCATCCTGTAGATTGTCTTTTCATTTATTGATTCCTTCTTTGGCTTAAAGAAAGCTTTTACATTTGAGGTAGTTCCACTTTTGTTGATTATTGCTTTTGTTGCTTATGCTTTTGATATTATATCCAAAAACTTATTGCCAAAACCAATGTCAAGGAGCTTATTCCTTATGTTTTTTTTTCTAGGAGTTTGTAAGTCTGTTTCAAGTCTTTAAACTATTTTAATTTTTACAAGTGGTATAAGATAGGTGTCCTATTTCATTCTTTTGCCTGTGAATATCCAGTTTTTTGAACACCATTTATCAAAGCGACTGTCCTTTCTGTATCGAGTATTCTTGGTTCTTTGCAAAAGATAATTGACTATATAAATGTGGCTTTATTTATGTGTTCTTGATTCTTTTCCATTGATCTATGTGTCTGTTTTTATGGTAGCACCACACTGGTTTGATTACTATAGTTTTATAATGTAGTTTAAAATCAGAAAGTGTGATGTCTCCAGCTTTGTTCTTCTTTCTCAAGACTTCTTCGACTATTCAATGTCTTTTGTGGTTCCATATAAATTATAGATTTTTTTTCTCTATGTCTGTGAAAAATACCATTGCAAATTTGATAGGAATTACATGAAACTAAGGTTTTGGGTAGTATGGATATTTTAATAATATTGAATCTTCTGATGTAGGAACATGGAGTGTACTTGTGTTTTCTTTGATTTCTTCCATCAGTGACATATAGTTTTCAGTGTAAAGATCTTTCACTGCGTTGGTTAAATTTATTCCTAAGTATTTTATTCTTTTTGATATTATTGTAAATGGGATTGTATTCTTTAACATTTTTTTAGATATTTCATTGTTTATGTATAGAAATATAACTGATTTTTGTATACTGATTTTATATCCTGCAACTTTACTAAAAAATAGTTGGTTAGTTCTAACAGTTTTTGGTGGTGTCTTATGCAACCAGACACAATTTTACTTCTTCCTTTCATATTTGGATGCCTTTTATTTCTTTTTCCTACTGGATTGCTCTGGAGAAGACTTCTAGCACTATGTTGAATAGGAGTGGTGAAAATGGCACTAATGTTATGTTCTTAATCTTAGAGAGAATGCTTTCAACCTTTCACTGCTGGGATGATGTTAGCAGTGCATTGTCATATACAGCCTTTATTATTTTGAAGTATTCTTACACACCCAATTTGTTGAGTGATTTCAAGAGTTATTCTAAATCTACAATAATCAAGACTCTGAGGTTTTAACATCAAGATAGATAATTTTATCAATAGAACATAATAGTATACCTAAAAATAGACTTATATATATATAATATATCATATATATATAATATATCATATATATATATGATACTCAGTTCTGACAAATGTGCAAAAGCTTTTACTTAGAGAAAATAAAGTATTTTCTAAACAATTTTTGAAATTTTCAACCTTCCTTAATTATGAATAGGTTTTATTGCAGTATAAATACCATTTGAGGAAATGCACTTTTTTAAAGTGTGTAATGTGGTACAAATAATTTTCTACCATTTTGCAGCATTTTGTAATCTCTTCATTCTTCCCATAATATTCTCCCTCATTCCTCAGCCAACAATGAACCTTATTTCTGTCACTATAGATAAGTTCGAATTTATTTCCCAGAGTTTTTGTCAATGGAATCAAATTAATTCATTTGCTTTGTTGCATGAGTTGTTTTTCCTTTTCCTGATTAGTATTTCAGGTTTTGAATATACCACATTTTATCAATTCATATGTTGATCGACATTTGGGCTATTCCAGATTTGGTTATTACAAATAAAATTGGTCTGAAAATTCATGTCAAACATATATTTCTTTTTTCTTGGGTGAATTCCTTGGGGTGGAATGATGGTATAATACAATACCTGTACGTTTAACTTTTTTAAAATGACCAAACTGTTGTTTTTAATGGTTGTACCATTTTACATTCCCAATAGAATAGTACAAGTGTTCTAGTTCTTCCACATGCTTGATAGCCCTTGGTGTGATCAGTCACTTAAATTTTAGCCATTCTAATGGGAATCTTATAGTGTCTGATCATGGTTTTAATTTTCATTTCCCTAATGACTAATGATATTAAGCATATTTTCATACTATTTATGTATTTTTTGATGAAATTTCTTTTCAAATCTTTGGTCATTAAAAATTGACTTATTTTTTTCTTATTAATAAATTTTGAACATTTTTAATAAATGTCTTTTACATGATATATAACTTGCAAATATTTTCTCTCTTTCACAAATATTATTTCTCAGGAAGAAATAAATTTTCTTCCACTATTGAAACAGTACTTTCAAGGGGCAGACTATTCACTTTGTCAAAACTTTCTTTGTTACGGGCTGTGATTTTAGTATCATATATAAGAAATATTTGCATTACAAAAGATTACAAAACTATTCTCTTTGGTTTTGTTCTAGAAATTCTTTGGTTTAGGCTTCACATTAGGTCCATGATTGCTTTTGTGTTGTTTTTAATAAAATGTGATATGTGAGTCAAATTTCATTTCTTTTTCTTTTTGAATACTTATTTTTTTCCAGTACAATTTGTTGAAATATTTGCAAGACCTGTACACTGAAAACTACAAAACAATGTTGTAAGAAAATTAAGAAAATTTTAAGTGCATGGATTTAATTTCATTTAATGTTTGAGTATGTAGAACACATACATGCCTTCAAATGTCAAAATTATGCAAACTATACCAAGAGACATGTATTTCCTTTCCATATGTCTTTTACCTCATTCCCCTACATGCTTTGCAGTAACCAGTTTAATGATTTGCTGGTTTATTCTTCTTTTGTTTCTTTTTGCAAAAATAAACAGATATATGTATGATATCTTATATTCTCTTTCTTCTTATACAATATGTAGCATAATATAATCCACTTTGGTACTTCACTTTTTCTTAATAAATTTCCTGGAAGTCACACTATACCAGTTTATAGAATTCTTTCATTCTTACACACAGCTGTGTAGTATTCCATTGTGTGTACATACCCATAGTTTATTCAACAACTAAATTTAAAAAAATTCCCTGCATGGAAATTTAGGAAGTTTCTTATAGTTTGCAACTACAAATATATTTCTGTATATATGTTATTTTTTGTTTTTAATATTTTATTTGTTTATTTTTATTTAAATTGAAGTATAATTATCATACAGTGTTATATTAGTTTCAGGTGAACAATATAATGGGTGAACAATATAATGATTCAACAATTCTACGTTATTCAGTGCTCATCATAAGTGCCCTCTTACTCCTCTTTCCCTATTTCACCCATTCTTCCCATCTACCTCTCCTCTGGCAACCAGCAGTTTGTTCTCTATATTTATGAGTCTTTTTGTTTGTTTGTTTGCCTCCTTTTCCCTGTGTTCATTTGTTTTCTTTCTTAAATTCCACATATAGGCAAAATCATGTGGTATTTATCTTTCTTTATCTGACTTATTTCATTTAGTGTTATTCTCTCCATTGTGGAAAACAGTATAGAGGTTCCTCAAAACAACTAAAAACAAATAGAGCTACCATATGATCCAGTAATTCCACTACTGCATATTTGCCCAAAGAAAACAGAAACACTATTTCAAAAAGTTAAATGCACTCCTATGTTTATTGCAGCATTATTTACAATAGACAAGATATGAAAGCAACCTAAATGACTTTGCTTTCTAATTACATTTTCTAGTTTTTGTTGCTAGCATGTAGAAATACAATTAATTTCTTTACGTTAAGGCTGTATCCTGCATTGTGATTTTAAAAAAAAAATCACTTAATGATTCTATCAGGGTGTTTGTAGTTTCTATTGGGTTTTCTAAATAGTTGATAAGGTCATCTGTGAATAAAGACAATTTTATTTCTTTCTTTTGATCTAGATTTAACGATCAAGATTTACTTTTATCAATGGTCTTATTGCCCTTTCTAGAACTACTAACAGTGTTGAAAAGAAGTGTTAAGAGTGGGCATCTTTTCTTTATTCTTTCTACTTTATCTATTAACTTTGCCACTTAACCTTTATTTTGACTAGTGTCAGGATGACACATCTTTTAATTCTTTCACTCATAACCCATTATGTTGTATTTAAAGTGCATTTCTTGCAGGGATAGGTATTGTTTTCTATCCCATCTGACAATCTCTGCCTTTTAATTGGGATCATTAGAATATTTATGTTTAGTGTGATTACTGATATGGTTAGGATTATGTCTTGCTATTTCTTGCATACTGTCTTATTTGTTCTCTATTACTCTTTTCCTCTTTTTATGTTTTGTGCCTAAATTAAATAGTTCAAGTGATTCCATTTTATCTCCTTTGTCAGCTTATTAGCAATAACTTTGTTTTGTTATTTTAATAATTATTTTAGAGTTTTCGGTACATATTTTTAACTTGCCACAGTCTACAATTAATTGATATTATATCTTTAAGTGATATGAATAATACCTTACAATTGTATTTATTCTTTATTTTTTATTTTTTGTCAAGATTTTTTTGTGTTTTTATTTTTATTTTTTATTTTTTAATAGTTTATTGTCAAATTGGTTTCCATATAACACCCAGTGCTCATCTCCACAAGTGTCTTCCTCCATGCCCATCACCCCCCTCCCCCTTTCCCCCACCCCCATCAGTCCTCAGTTTGTTCTCAGCATTCAAGAGTCTCTCATGGTATATTTTCATTTCTTCCCTCTTAGCTTTTAAGCTATTATTTTCTCACATTTTACTTACATATATAGCATAAATCCCATGATGTATTGTTATTTTTGTTTTGTCATTTACCTTCCTTATTTTAAGTTTATGTATTCATTTTGAGAGAGAGTACAAGTGGAAGGGGCAGAGAGAGAGGAAGAGAGAGAATCCCAAGCAGGCTCTACACTGTCAGTGCAGAGTCCCATGTGGGGCTTGGACCCATGAACTGTGAGATTATGATCTAAGCGAAGATCATGGGTCTGATGCTCAACTGACTCATATTTCTCTACTGTTTTTTTAAAAGAATTTTTTTTCTTTTCTTTTTTAAATTTTTTAATGTTTTATTTATTTCTAGGAGAGAGAGAGAGACAGCGTGAGCAGGGGAGGGTCAGAGAGAGAGGGAGTCACAGACTGAAACAGGCTCCAGGCTCTGAGCTGGCAGTCAGCACAGAGCTCGACGCAGGGCTCGAACCCACGAACCGCGAGATCATGACCTAAGCAAAAGTCGGACGCTTAACCGACTAAGCCACCCAGGCGCCCCTAAAAGAATTTCTTAATGCTCATTATTTAAGTTTTTATTTCAATAAATCCTCCATTGAATACTTTGGAATTTAGTCTTAATTTTATGTTTATGTTTTATTTCTTTCCTGAGTTCAAATTCATTTCCATATCATTTCTTTCTGATTTTCTATACATTTTGTTCTTTGCTTTTTGTTTCTGATTCAAGGTATTTTACCAGATCCCCACATTCTTGATTGTGGATATTCAATATGTTTGAAGTTTTGTACTACAGTTATCTTCAATTTAACGTTTAGTCAGTCAAGTGTTTTCGTCAGCAGATAAGGTTTTCTGTTTATGTACATATTTGTTTCCCCACATTTTCTGACATATTGCAGTCATTTTATATGAAGGTGATCGGTTGTTCTTTATTCCTATTCATTTCATGAACAAGACTTTTAGTTTGTGCCCTATCTGTGCAGTTTATTTTATGGATGGTGGTGTTGGTGGGGGGTAAGGGAAAAAGGGTTGGCATGCTTTTCATTTCTGCAAAATTCTTAACTTACCCTCTCATTTCTTCCATTTTTCCACTGAGTAATATCAGGATCTACCACTTCTGTTTATGTCTGATTCTTCCTAAAAGCAATAGTTCTTCTAAGTTGCCCCCTCTGGTCCTTTCCCCATTACCTAAGGCTATAAATCATGACGTCCTGGTCTGGATTCCTCCTTTGGGCACTTATTGTGGCTATTTCTCTTTCTGGAGGCAGTCTTTTGCCTTTTTTTTTTTTTCTTTATAAGGAATCTTTAAAGTCTTCCATTATCCATGCTTCACACCTAGAGGATTGCTGTCACAAGAGCTCTGGGTTTTCTTTTCCTTTCTTTTTGGTCCTCTCTAGTTATAGGTAATTTGAAGGCTGTATTTTATTCGTGTCTAGAAATGCTGAATTTGTTCTCCTTGATATCATGTCTTTTGGGGGAGGAGTGTGAGTAAATGGGAGGAAAAAAGTCAAGCTTTGCCATTGTTCTCTGGACCTGAAATCCCTCATGTATCTGTTATATTTTATCTAATTCCTTTAAATGTTTCTTTTACTTTTGTTACCTTAGACCTTTCCTGACTTCAAATAATTGGATTCTAAGGATATCTATATATAGCTTTGTTCTTTCTAATACAGTAATTGAATCAAATAGCCTTTTAATTTTTAACTTGTTTTCTTTTTTTTTTTTTTTCAATCTCACTTTTCTGTTTAATTATCTTGGTTGGAGATTTTCAAGTTTTACTGAGTATACAGTCAAGTTCTATAGCTGAAAGCATTTGTATGTTTATTTCATCTCGGGTAATTTCTTCAGAATGAGTTTTTAGTTCCTCATTTTTCTTTTGTTATCTCTCTCTCTTTTTTCCTTGCTTCCTTCTACTATTGTCCTTCTACTATCTTCCTTCTACTTCCTCTACTATTGTCCTTTCATTTGTTTATCTAGTTGACATGTTATTTATCTTGTTCATGCTATACTTGGCAGCCCTCTCTATAACTTTACTTTTCAATGTTATAGGATAGGTAAATACTTCTCAGCACCCTTATTGTCCATTCTAGGGTGGTTTATTTAATTTTTGTTGAGTATGTTAGATGTTGTCCATTGATAGCTGAAACCATCTCAAATATTCTAAACTCTAACTTGTATCCCAATGACTAGAAACATGAAAACAAAATTTTCCATACTCCTTTGACATTTCTGGCCTACACTTTACCAATAAGAGTCACCTGACTGACATTTGGAGGGTAAAATAAATACAGAGAGCCATTATTCTCTTTTGGCAGCAGTTTATAGACCTATAAGGCAGATGAGAATGCAAGGTATATGCAATGACTTCCAAATAAGTTCCTGTGAATCACCTTCTTTGATACTGTAAATAGTTAAAATATTCAAATTGTTTTCTATTTTCCTGACTAAAAACTAACTGACACACTTAGCCCCATTTTGAAGGCTAAAGGAGTTTTCTATCCATTTTCATGAAGCCTACTATATGAGGATATGGTGAGGGATGGCAGATAATAATAAATGTACCATCTTTGCTGGGCAAACTGGGCTTCCTCCCCAGAGAAGACACTAACTATTCTAAGCTTGAGACCACTTCCTTACTGAGGAGTGTGAAAAGCTCCTATGAACACCAGTTATGCTATTTTTGATTGCAGAAATAACCATCTGATAAGTCCCAGGATTGCTGTGTATAATGACAATGTAAAAACATTCAAGATGACAGATTCATTTAATGCTGTTAATAAAAAGAGTGGGTCTTCTCTCTATCATTATTTCATTGTGAATATTTGACTGAAAATCTGAACAAATATGGAAATCCTAAGCCTTTTTGGTTGCTTCTCATTCCTGGGAAAATAAGGCTAGTTCAGACTTAATGGGAATATCAAACTTATCCAGGTTTTCCAAGTCAATCTTTGGGCTAACTTAAACTTAAATGACAACATTAGATTAATAAGCGTTGTTTAAGTCCCTCAGATGTTGTCATGACCAAAGGAAAGCTGGTCAATGTCACTGTAATGATTAAGGGTCCAACCTAACTGGCAACCAAACTAAAAAAGATGCAATAGGTATAGGCTAGTACAGCCCATAATTTATAGAAGTATACAACATGACATACAGTTCACATAGCATCCTGATCTCATTTGGTGTCACAGTATGAGTGAGTACCCTGGATCTTTAGTGCCCTCACACTTATGGGGCATGTGTATCTGCTGTAGATGAAAGCCACTGTGTGTGCTATCTTGACAGAGAAGCTGTGGCTAGGTTTCCCATCATTTTTACATGATTCTATAACATAGGCCCAAGGCTCACCTGCCAATTTACAGCTCCCCAAATTCAGGTGCCATCCCACAGAAAAATAATGTTCACAGCAAACAAGACAGATATAGCATTCTATACTTTCCTAAATTCCATTTTCAAGTATTACTGTGAAAAGGGGTCAGTCCAAATGTGATATTAACCCTTTCTTTGGAATTGGATTGGTTATCCAGGAATACTAAGCCTGATTTTAATTTTAACTCTATCAGGACCCAAACAAAATTAGGTGGGAATTCAGGAGGCATTGTGCCCTGCCTGTCTTCTAGTTATAATCCTGTCACTGCAGTGAATCTGGGATGTTCCTAGGAAGAGCTGAGGTGGCACCATCTTGGACAGTTCTTCCGTTTTATAGTTCTAAGTGTAGGTTGTTACCCACAATTGGGTGAATCTAGGATTACTCACATGCAAGTGACAATGGCTTAAACTGGCTTTGTTTCAAAACGAAACAAAGTCTGTTTATAATTAACAGTTAGAATTTTGCTTTGTTTTGTTTCTGACTCTCATCAAAAAGAGCAACATGAATATAAAAACAAAACCTCTGCTGACTTTCTCTTATAACACGCCACCAGTAAATTAATCAGGAAAAACATTCTTCAGCTGTCTCCTGGTTCTTTAGTCCACGCCTGGCTGGGCTCTCTGCTGATCTTTCATTAACGTTGATGAGCCTGGGGTGGAAAGGCACTTTTCTTTGCTCCTGAGAGAATCTCTGTTAGGTAGTCTCACAGTTTTAATCACCACTAATAGCTATTTTGGCACACATTCAGAGTAGACTCAGTGAGTGGCAGAGGAAATATTTTGCATTAACTGGATTATTTTAAGTTTTCAGCCCTGTAATGTTGCTTCAAGACAAAATGGATGGTGCTGGGAAAGACAGCTTGCTTTCCCCAGAGTCTGCAAGGAAATAGCTCCTGCAATGCTAAGCCAGGTTTAATTCCTCTTGGCTGTTTGCTGGATATTGTGCTTAGGAAGCCTTCAGGCAGTGGAAATGGCACTTGTGATTGGGATGTGCTTGCTGTGTGGCTGGTATGCTGGTCTACTGATGACTGACTGCAGGGGTTGGAAAAAGAATGGAAAAGGCCATTAAAGCATGTTTTGGTTTCTCCTTTCAGATGTAATGTATTAGACTTAAATGCTTCTGTGCTAGTTTCCCTGCAGGACATTCAGAAGAGTTTATGTTTTGGGTGAATATTGAAAAGACTAAGGACATATAGAGTTTGGGTTTGAAGCTTCCTCCATAATCTGATTTAAGGATCTTACCTTCTCTCAATGCCAAATGCATGATTAACATGAACATATCTGGGATTGACAGGGATCTGGGGTCAGGCTGGTTCTGACTGGTTTGAAGGCATGCAGCACAAAAGACATTCTGAAATATGTAATGCCAAAGACGGACCCTTTGTCTAGATTCAGTGAACCATAATGGTTGAAAGAATAGGATTTGGGGACCTGGCTTCAAATCTTGGATCCACTAGTTGTGCATGTTTTGACAAGCTGATGAACATTTCTGAGACTCATTTTCATCAGTCAGTAGAATGGGAGAAATAATATCAATCTGACAGGATTACTTGGAGCATTTAATAAGGTTGTATGTGTGTATCGTGTGCATTTGCATGCTTTCATGTAAGTCTGTGTATGTCTGTGGATACCAGAGTATCGGCTTTGATCAATAAATGACAGCTAATATTTTCTGTCATATTGGCACACTTTATAAAATGCTTCAGCTTTCTCCAGAGCTGCTTCAAGTTTCATGGTATACTCTTACCAGTTTTACTGATAAAATCCTTGTTGAAAGCTGTCTTAATTTAGGCTGCCATAACAAAATAGCATTGACTGGTGTCTTAAACAATAGAAATTTATTTTCTCACCCTTCTGGAGACTGAAAATCCCAACAGGATTCTAGCAGGGTTCAATTCCTGGTGAGGGCTCTTTTCCTGGCCTGTAGAAGCCTTGTATTTCTTTACATGGTGGAGAGAGAGGTCTCTTCCTCTTCTCATAAGACCACAGTCCTATTGGATTAGGACTTTAACATTTTGACCTCTTTTAGCCTTAACTAACATATGGGCTTCAACATATCTATGGGGGAGGCACAATTCAGTCCATTGCAAAAGCCAAGCTCTTCTGGGAAAGGGCAATTGATGAGGGAAGCAGGTCATCCCAGATTCACAGAGAACTTTTTTTTAAGTTTATTGACTGAGAGAGAGAGGGAAAGAGAGAGAGGAGAGAGAGAGGGAGAGAGGAAGCATGTACCTGTGAGAGTGGGGAAGGGGCAAAGAGAGAGGGAGAGAGAGAATCCCAAGCAGGCATGAAGCCCAAGATGGGACTTGAACACATGAACCATGAGATTATTACCTGTACCCCAGACAGTCTCACAAACCAATTCATTAAAGTGTTTGATGTGCAGTGTCATAGTGCAGTTCTCAGTGGCCAGGGGCCTTAACAAGAGTTGCTACAGGCAAATTAAGCATTCAAAAAATTTTTACTCAACCCTGAATTTGAACTCTCTTAACAATGAATTAATTTTAATTTTGAAATATAATTGGTATAAACTGATGTTAATACTTAGATTTGTAATTTTATATCCCTGAACCAAAGGATTTTTTCTTTTCCCAGCTTTTATCCCTTTGACTTCTGAGATTTCAGACTTTTTTTAAATGGCCCTGAGGATAAGCTATTCATTGCTATAAACTTCTTATATTCATTTTTTATATAATTCAGTGTCTTCTGAAATACATGTGTGTTTTCTATAATTTGTAAAGCAGGCACAGCAGTAATATTTTTGTTTGTTCTCAGTAACTTATCCAACTGAAGAAAAGGAGAGATATTTGATGCAACTAACTCTGAGGAAATGGAGTGATTTTACCTGGTTGTTGTCTGTCTTCTGCTCATGATGGGCACGGGGAGGAATGAACATTATACACCAACATGGGAACTGAACACCTATGTTAATGTACTGCCTTTTGTTTCCTTGATGGAAAGTCTGGAAAGTCTGTTTAATCAAGAGTCCTGATTCAAATATGATCTACGGATGTCAGTAATGCAAGACTGAAAATAATGCACATAAACATTTCACCCGCTTAAAATCTGAATAAAGCATGTCTTGAATGAATGATTTTATTTTCCCTTGACAGTGACAAGATGGTAGTGTGTGGAGATAAGAAGCATTATGGCTGTTGATGGGGAGAGAACCAACTCTGAGTCCCAGCCTTGCCACTTGGGCAGATTGCCATATCTTAGAGCTCCTCTCTCCTAAAGTATAATAGGGAATGATAATATCTAGTTCATACAAATTTAACAAAATGAATCATTATGAAGGTAACATGTAGAACTGTGTTTCTGGCTCTTAGTCAGTGTTCATTTAATGTTTCACCTACCTAATTTTGCTAACTGATCTTTTGAGCTAGACTAAACTCCTAACCTCTATGCCCATTCTCCCCACAATGGAGGGAGAAATGAGTTATCCACAACTTATCCTGAATTGGCGAGTTTAGGAAAACAGGCTGAGTTGCTGTTCTCAGCTTCTGCTTCTTTTTTTTTTTTTAATCAACCTGCCTGCAAGGAGGGTTCATTTACCTTCTTACCATGCTTATATATGGGGGACATAGATTTAATACAGCCCGTTGTGGCTACACACCTAAGCCACATTTCTGTTCTAGGTTTCATAAGTAATAAACCTATTATTTTGATTTCTGCCTAATGTTCATTCTAGCCTTCAGTTGGTTGAAGCCAAGTGGAGAATAATATATTGTTGAGCCTCTTCAATATTTTTTTTTATTTTTATTTTTTACAAATAGTTTATTGTCAAATTAGTTTCCACATAACACTCAGTGCTGTTGAGCCTCTTCAAATGCCATCATATATAAATAGCAGGATTGGTTTATGATACTTTATTAACTTAGCAAAATGGACCATCTTGGAAGAACAACAGTAAGTGACCTTTGCATGAAACTTTGAAAAGTACTGGAAAAGTTGCAGAAAAATTTTAGTTCATGGCCAGAACTTTCACCATCAAATTTTTTTCCCTTAGAGTCCTCTCCTCTAGTTTTTTTTTTTTTAATGCAAGTATTATGAGATAGGATTAACATCTTAAATTACACAGGTTTCTAAGTATCATTAATGTTCTTTTTCACTTGGAACAGTGCAGGAAGAAGGAGTACTTCTGGAAGGCAGAAAGGTAGAAAAAAGAGGGGTGAGGAATTCTAGAATGCATAATACTGCCCCTGGTCAGTCTCATGGAATTCTGTTCATGGTTCTCTTAGCATTGGAATGCAATTGTTTGTGAGATGAATGAATGAACATTATTACAGATCTGCTTAGAGGAAATACAAATACCTACTCCCACAGTTAAAACATTATAAGGAGTCACTGGCCTGATATGATGCTGTCATTTCATTTATTCTTTTGCTTGTGAAAAGAGAAGGTGACCTATGTATATAAAATCTCATTGTGAAATCTTTACTTGGTTTTATTATAACCTCTGTAAATAGGATGCAAAAATTGAATTAATATTAAGAGGACTGTAACTTTGCAATAATGAAATACTAAGGTATCTTTTTATACTTCAAATAGTTATTTCCAGTGGTAAAATAAAGCATATCCTATAAAAGCTCTTTGAATCATGGACTAAAGAGTTCAATCCAAGAACAATCTTATATCTGAATAAATTTAGTATTAAAAATGATCTTAATTAGTGATCTTACTTGTGAGACCCAATGCCTATCTATGTGAATGAGCTCATAGTTCCTTTTGTAAATAAGAGTCGTATTTAATGCATATGTGTGGTTTTGAATGATGTCCTGATATGAAATGGAGCTTGTGGGCAGTGGGACTAAATTGCCTGGAAGTGTCAAACCACTGAAGCAAAGATCTTTTAACAAGATGATATGTCATCCCATCAGTTTTTGTTTTGACAGTTACAGACCATGATAATGTCGAGTCTGGCATCGAAACGTTCTATTTTGATCCCCAAATGAATTCTCCTATTTTTTACACATAAAAAATGAGTTGTATGAAAAGGCAGCACTTCAATCAAAATTTCCAAAGTGTGCAGCATAGCCTGGCCCTGCTAAGAGAGGAAGGAAAACAGGAAGCTCATGCCAGGATTAATGTGGGTCCTATGTGACGAATCAGTCTGGAGTGGGGAGGAGAAGGAATGATAAATTCTAGTTTTGCTTTGATAATAATATTAAGTTATAGTTCATACTATGGAAACTACTCCATTTGACTTTAGTTGCAATTCCCGAGAAAACTTTATCATTCTGACTGAATATGCAGAGCCTGGCACATTTAGCAAGAGGTAAATATTTTTAAATCTCTAAATGGATTTGCTGGCAACAAAATGCTCTTTTAATATAACTTAGGCCATACACTAACTTAATTAAGGTCAATTTATCACAAAAGTATTCTGTCCCAGGAGCCAGACAAGAGTTTTGGGAAAATTAAAGAAGGAAAGTAATGATGCAAAAATTGGTGAGACGCTATCTTCCAGACCAGCCGAATTCCCAGAATTTCAGTTGGGATAAAGAGCTTTCCAGAAAGGGGACCTCCATGGCTTCCTGCAGCATGTACTAAAGAACATTCAACCATAGTCACCATCCAATATCCATTTATATCCTAGAGAGACGGGTCTTATTCAGCCCTGCAGATGTTTATTGAAGACTTTGCACCTGAGTACTTCTCCCTTCTTATCTGCATGTGACAGTCAAGAACAGTCAAAAGCAACAGTTGCATGATTATAATCTGCCTTACTCATCAGAAACTTTAAAAATCACATCAAATTTGTGGGACATGGTAAAGTTCTGGATTTCTCTAAAAAGAAATAGGATATTTCTTGGATTGGATGATAAGAAGCTCACCTGCTAGATAAGAGAAGCATTTCGGTTAACCTGCATTTTAATTTATTTCAACTTTTGTTGTAAGCTCCACCAAAAATAAACATCAGACATATTATTCACTATAGCATTTGCCATAAAAATGTTCTGTAGACTTCAACATGAGAAATTCCCTTTAAAATTTTTGTTTTCTTGAGAAATTTGTGTTTCTCCCTTCCTATTTAAGGAGAAATGTATAACTGTTTGCCTCCATGTGGGCACAGACTAACAAGAAGCCTGGTAGAAAAGTAAAAAAAAAAAAAATTGTTGAATTTCTCAAATTTTTCTTTTCTTTGAGCTTGACTTTCTAGCAATTTTATATTTCAGTATAGTTTTATATTATAATATTTCTTTCACAGGGGTACTTTTGGCAAACCCACTATGTAGTTTCTAATGACTTTAGCTTTGACTACATCGTGTGTATATATATACATGTATATATATATGTATATATGTTTTTATTGGGAATTACATCGATTTTTTTTGCAAATAGGTGAGACACAAATATAGATATACAGAATAAAACACAATCTAATGCAAGAAATGACCACTGCCAAGCAAACCTAGCCCACTTGCAGGACGTAAGATAGGAGCACAGGTAGAGGCCCATATGCCACGTATTTAAACATTTAGTATATGTGCTGCCAAAGCAAGCACCATATAGCTAAACATTTAAAAGTCATGAGTCATGAATCTAGCTAGTGAACATATACTTGTGTGTGTTTGTGTGTGTGTGTGTATATATATATACATATATATATGTACATGCATATGTACACTCACGTGGAATCTTCTATCTTTATCATCATATTTTTATAACAATGATATATGTGTATATAAATGAAAGTCTGCAAAATACCAAATAGAACTGAATTTAACTGTTCTTTTTGTTCTGTGTCTACACTTATGTTTATACAGTATGTAAACATATTAGTTTAATATTATCTTAAAGTGTACAATGTAATGATTCCATACATCACCCCATGCTCATCACAAGTGCACTTCTTAATGTCCATCACCTACATAACCCATCTCCCTACCCATCTACCCTCTAGTAATCATTAATTTGTTCTCTATAGTCAAGAGTCTGTCTCTTGATTTTAATTTTTCCCCCATGATCATATATTTTGTTTCCTAAGTTCTACATATGAGTGAAATCATATATTTGTCTTTCTCTTACTGACTAATTTCACTAAGCATAATACACTCTAGTTCAATCCATGTCTTTGCAAGTGGCAAGATTTCACTCTTTTTTATGGCTAAGTAAATCGTGTGTGTGTGTGTGTGTGTGTGTGTGTACACACACAACATCTTCTTTATACATTCATAAGTTAATGAAAATTTTTGGGATGTTTCCATTTGAGTGGATTGTTAGGGCTATGAATAGTGATGCCACCAGAGAGGACTGTATCCCAAGTGACCAAGGGGGTCTTTAACCCATTTTTTTTGTTGATCTTGTCCTATTGGATGACCTCTACAACATGGGGCCTAGGGTGGAGCACCCTGTTGCTTAGACTGAAGCCCTGTCCTCTACAGTGCTGCCAATGACACTATTGCTGTATGTGAGATGTACTGCAGAACAAGCCTACGTGAGTTAGCCATTTCTCTAACACACCTCATGGAATGCTTTCATGGATAAAGATATTCGTGATATCAATTATAGTAGCAAAGTGTTGGAAAAAGCTTAAATTGATTTTGATTGAGGGTCTATATAAAAATGCAGATAAAAAGGATGAGGTTAGACTCAATTCCCCCAACTCCAAGCATCAGCAGAGGCCTAGGGTGGTACTAACCTCATCGTGGTGGTGACCCCTGGGAAGGTTCCTGGAATCTGAGGAAGTAGAGTTAAGGGGGACTTTTGCTTTAGCTCTCTATTATTTGAATATTTTTCCAAACTGTTTGTGTCATTAGGTAAAATGAAATAAAACTATTGTGATATTCCCAAGGGCTAGGGGAATATGTGACAGAATAAGCTTAAAAGAGGCTTACAATTTCCAGGCACTAGTTTTTTGTTTTTGTTTTTGTTTTTTTAAACCATGACTGTTTCTATTCTACCTCTCATTTTCCTTTCTGCTCTTCTCTCTCTACCTGTTTCAAATGCTGGGCTTTTGTCTCCCTTTGTGGTTTGTCTTCCTGCCTCAAGAAAACCATTCCCTACAAACCTCTTCCTTTGTTTGTTGTTATTCAGGAGGTGATAAGTTCTGGGGCCATTTCCTCATGGCTATGGGAATTCTGGCTCTGGAATCATAGGTTGTATCTAGAATAGGTAGCATTTTGACTTATATGACTTTTGTTTAATTAGTTGGTACAGATTCATGTTTTCTTCTGTCTCTAAGATGCTTCTAGAACTCAAAGTGGCCAGGATGGGTTCCCCTCATTATTTAACAATTAAATTCTATGTATCCTGGAAAAAGCCAAAACCCTTCCAATGCATTTAATCACTTATGACCCCAGTATGCTCTTGGTAAGTGGAGAACAAAGTCCAATGTCTGCATGTTTTACACAACAACTAGACATATAGGTCTTGGATAGATATAATCTGATTCCTTGATTTCAGCAAAGGTATACATCTTACCAAATCAGTTGTATAAAATGAGAAGTGGAAGAAATTTTCTTGAGGATAAAGCTCAATATTTTCAGACAAATATCAGTAAACAGAACCCCTTTGTTTCATTTCCTTAAGAACACAGGAATCAATCCCTGATTAATGTAGATAGTGTCTGTTTGGTTAAGGCATAACAAAATCTCCTTCCATCAGACAAATGATGTCTAGAGCAGGCTGTCCACAAGATTTATCATTTATACTCAGGGGAAATGACCATTTTTCACAATATGCCCCTTTCAGCATGGATCTATATCCAGTGTTCCACTTAGAGACTCTACAGCTGCTGCCTAACACAGTTGTATTCCACTGCAGCTGGGGCCAGATGAGGCCAAATGTTACACATTCTAATTACTCAGGTAGACTGGCCAGTATTTAATGTGTTAAAGATATATCTGCAAAGTGAAAAACCAACAACTATGGGTGCCACAAAACCAAGATGCCTTTGCTATGAGGACAAATCTGTACACTACAATGACTCTGCAGACAGGAGCCTGAGATGCATAATTTGGATCTATCTCCATTAAATACTCCTCTCCTCTGCCCATAATGTAATTAACATTGCAGGTCTCAAGGCTCTTTTTAAGAGAATTAGAAGCCATGAGTCATTTGGGCTTCATCAGAACAAGCTCTCCTAATGCGAAATGACTTAATCGCAGAGATTGCTACCTGGCAGCATTCCGAGATATCAGGATCTGAAAGTCAGCACTTAATCTGATTTAGGGCCTCTTAAAATATTCTCCCAACTTGACTAAACATTACTCTGGTCAAAAAGATTGAGAATTATTTTAGGAACCAACCATGGTCTGAACTGTCTTAGCTGTGTTATTATTCCTTTTAAGTAATTGCATTTAATTTGGAAACCTATGCACAAACAAACTAATGAAAAAGTCTGACTATGCTAACTAAAGTCAGACTGAATGTGATGAGCAAACATAATATAAAAATAGAAATATTTAAATATATATGCTGTTGTTATACTTCCCTGTTCTTAATGTCAGGACTTATTCATCCATGTAAGGGCATTTTCATGGTGATTTTAGTAACATTAAAACTAAAATCATAACAAGTATCCTAATAATGTTCCAATGGCTTGTGAAAGTTAGCCCATTAAGGTCATAGCTTTTCAGATTGAAGAGTTGTGTAGATGGAACATATTTAATACTTAAAATGTCTTCAATGTGATGCTGCAATTATTGTATTGTTTTGGGTCATAACACCCCTTTTGGGGTACCTGGGTGGCTCAGTTGATTAAGCGTCCGACTTCGGCTCAGATCATGATCTCACAGTTTATGGGTTTGGGCCCCTTGTCGGGCTCTGTGCTGACAGCTAGCTCAGAGCCTGGAGCCTGTTTCAGATTCTTTGTCTTCCTTTCTCTCTGACCCTCTCCTGTTCATGCTGTCCTTCTCTCAGAAATAAGTAAAAAACATTAAAAAAAAAATACCCCTTTTAAACTTATCCCCAAGTTAAAGAAACATAATGTGAGATCAGTATGGCTCATGGTTAGTTTTGGCAGAACAGGACATGGACAAATTTATAAAACAACTGAGCAAGGATGAAAATAAACAAAATGAAACAAACCTCCAAGTTTCATTAGGAAATAGCAATGATATTCCAGATTTCTGGCTCTAATAATGTTCACCAAGATTCTTAGTAGAACTTGTAAATGAATATCTTTGCCCATGAAATTACATTTTCAATTTAAGTAGGATTTCGTAGCAACACAGGCATTTATTAAAGACCCACTATGTGCAAATTTCCCACCCATTTCCCTCAAGCAGACCCCTCCCCTGGGTTCCACAGCATCAGCTCAGACTCTCCCATATTCCCTTTGGGAAAACCTTTCTCACCTGCATGTGGAAATATACAGAAAGAGCTTGTGTTAAAAGTGCTGTATGGTATAGCAAACTTTCTAGGTATTCAAAAGGGAGAGTGGCAAAAATATCTATCTCCAAATATCTTATTTGTTGCTTCAGTTATATATATATATATATATTTATTTATTTATTTTTTGAGAAAACAATAACAGAGTTAAAATGCCAAACACAAGAAGTCCTTTCCACTGGCTTTCAGGCAATAGTTTCAATGATCTGAACTGATACCAGATAAAGATTGTAAGATGAAAGCTTTTGGAAAATGTGATGGATTTTTTTTGTTTGTTTGTTTTGAGGAGTTTTATTTCTGACTGTGTCTGGTCTGTCCAACTTTTTACTTTCTTAGATTTTTACTGGTTTAATGCTTAGGTTGAACACAAAAATGTCTTTCCTCCCTTTCTGTTTATAGTTATTAACTGGGGCTAGGTTTTTATTATAGGAAATGGAACTATCCAGATTGAAAATTGTCATGACAATAATTCACATTAAAATTGGAACATTAAACTAGCTAGCTACAGGACACAAGAATGTTGCTGAACTCCAGTTGATGGTACAAACATTTAAAACCATGAGTATGATTAATTTTTAGAAGATTTATTTGGCTACCATAAAATAGACACACACATATAAACACCAATTTTCAGCTGGAAGGGAACATAGAAATTTAATGAAAACATCCTGTCTCAAGAGATTGAGGCCCAAGGGATTAAGTGCCCTGCCAAAGCCACATTGCTATTTAGTATCAGTTCCAAGATTAAAACCCCAAATTTATTTTCCCTGTCCATTGTTCTTTCTTGACATCCATTCTCTTTTACCTTAACAGATAACAATATGTGACCAATAGCCATGCTTGAAATTAAAATCAATCAGAAACTAGGGGTGCCTGGGTGGCTGAGTTCGTTAAGCGTCCAACTTTTGTTCAGATCATGGTCTCACGGTCTGTGGGTTCGAGCCCCGCATCAGGCTCTGTGCTGACAGCTCAGAGCCTGGAGCCTGTTTCAGATTCTGTATCTCCCTCTCTCTCTCTGACCCTTCCCTGATCATGCTGTCTCTTTCTCAGAAATAAATAAAACATTAAAAAAAATTTTAAATTTAAAATAATAAAATCACCCAAAAACTATTAACAAGGAACTGGGGAGAATGGTGAGTTTCAGAAGCTCCTGTGGCACTTCTAAAAACATGCTTGGTCCCCAGGAGTCAATCTCAAAGTTCTGGCCCAAATTAGCTGATTCTATTCTATAACCTCTATTTTTAAACAGTTTAATGTGAGGCTAAGTTTGGGAATCAGTGGGCCACAGCATGCAAAGTTCCTAGTGTTTCATTAGTGCTCAAGTAACTACGAAAATTGAGCATTTGTGTATGGAATATATGTAAACATTTTCTTATATAAAGCAAGTTATAACAAAAGAGGTCACAGGGAGAATTCAATTATTTTGAAAGGAAATAATACTGCCCTCAAAAAGTGTTTATTAAACAAATTAATGTCATTTGTTAGAAACTGAACTTTCTCATACTACTGATCTGTTGCCTAAACATATACTTCATTATAAGGATCCCTGAATGTAGTGAGGTAAGGGTTAAGTGGTTTCTAAGAAGAATTTTAGGGAAAAAATGCAGAATTTTTAGGGAAATGGCAGGTGGCAGTTTTCTAAGTACCCTTTCACACATACTGGGCAACTGTCCGGGGTGCTGAAAACACTTGTGCATAGATAGATGGTCTCTTCTTACACTCTCTTCCTTTGCCCCCTTTCCCATCAAAGCAATATTCTGAAACAGTTGGAGTAGACACTGATTCTGGGATAAATAAAAATTTAATTCCTGGACCTAGATGAGAAGGAACTTGGTTTTTATCCATGAAATTTTTAGGAAGGTCTTTCTGATTTCTTATTTGGAACAAGAATGGTTGGTGCTGTAGTTTGTACAAAACAAAAGGGAGTTAAGATGTATAAGTCTGTCTTCATGTGGTGTTGATTTCCATTTCAGTAGAGAAAGACCTTGAGAGGTTTAATGAATCAGACAAAAAAAGTCCTGATGATCTTTACAAACAGCCAATATGTGATTGAGAATTGTGAATTTCTTTGCAGAATATTTGAAGAACCATTGGGGTTTTATGATGGGAGCAATGACATTCCTAAGTAGCTCACAGTTCCGCAATTAGAGTAACAAACCATGTTATGGATGCCTTTCTCACACTCCCCATTGCTTTCATCTCTCCTCTTTCATATACCAACCCTTTCCCATCTTCCTACCACCACTATTTGGGCCTCTCCACTTGAGTGTGGCTTAAAAACCTTTCATTGTTATCTCCTCCATTCTCTTAGGTGATTAGGATTTTCTTCACAATCATGTGAATTTCTAATTCAGGACCAGATCTTGACATTGTGACCTGTACCCTACATCAGAGCCAGACAGATGTAGAAGCCAGACTGTCAAACTTCACTTTGATGTGTGCTCAGTGAGACCACGTCATTAGGAAAGTATACTATAATTATAAGCATGAACTTCTAAGGTCTAGTGAGAGCATATTCTCCTTTTGGAAATCATTGTAACACTTCAAACCTCAAAAAATTCAAATAAAATATGATTTTCTACCTGGTAGAGAATAAAAAAAATTTATTGGCCACCTGTTGCCTCTGGGCTCTGAGGCTATGAGGTGGCTGCTTCAACTCCTATAACAGATGCTTTTTTTGAACAATTTGGAACAGTCTAGTTACTGCTCCTTCTTCTGCAAAAATAATTGTCAGTGGAGCTTCAGGGTGTGCAATGACTATAAGATTATACCCAAAGGAAATCTTGTGACTTCAAGATCAGCATGAAATAGAAATTGCATCAAATGATGTCTTAAAGGGATTGTGAATTTGTTTTCTAGCAGATGTTCTTGCTTCAGAAGATTTTGAGATGGGAAACAGTCTAGTTTGTGGTAACAGAGATTTGTTTGAAAATACAATAATTTCCCAAATGTTTAATCATCAATTAGTTAATTTTAATGCATCATTACTTCTGATAGATGTTGTTGGTCTATGAGGGCAAATAAACTGATGAAAGTAGTAAAGTCAGGGACTATTTTTATATGAATGTTTTAATGAAGTAGTTCAAGATTGGAAAGATGTAACCAAATGTGTCTGCCCTTCCTAAGCAGAGGGCAGGGAATGGTAATGACTAGGTCTGGGTCATTTTCATATGGGTCCACCCACACTATATTTAGAGTAACAGTGGTGATAAAGCAACATGTTTACTCACTTTCCTATTCATTTAAGCATGTATTTAATGAAGCACTGGCTTGTTTCCAGCACAGTTCTAGCTACCTTCAACAGAGGGAAGGAAAAGGTTCTGAGGTAAGGATTTTGTAAAATGAACAGATACAAACTAACTAGAAAAAATCCCGAAGCACCAAATAAGCCAATCTGAAGAGTGAATAAGTTGAAAATGGTACATTAATACAATTCAAAGTAAAGAAAAATGAGAATACTTATTTTTACTATATTAAGTATTTAATGTATTAATAATCCCAAGAAATCTGGTGTTTAGACAGTGTGGTATGAATAGGAAATTATAGCCACCAAAGCCTGTCATGGCTGAGGGGAAGTGACGATATAACAAATAAATGACACAGACATCTTGTATTTCACATTTGGTATAGGTATTGGCAATTATCTTTTTTACTCTCCTTTTCCACCTCCCTTCCCAATTAGCACTCAGTAAATACTTATTGGCTTGTCCTTAGTTAAACTAAAGTATGTGGTATTTCTCATATCTATACGGATGAAACAATTACTGTCAATAAGAAAACTTTATTTTCTTTGATGCTTATTATTGGAAATTAAGCTAACATTGCTCTAATATGTCTTCCTTTTATTTGGGAATTGTATGTCCAACCAAGCAGTAGTAATTACTCGATTTCAGTAAAACATAATGGTGTGCTTGAGCATGACACAATGGTACATAAAATTTAATGAGCACATCAGAGACCCAGAGAGTAAATATTGAGCATACATAAATCCTGTATTGCTCATTAAAAAAGTAAAATTACCAGCAATATTTACTTATAATCTATTATACTGTTTTATTTATTTATTTATTTTGTGGAGGGGCAGAAAGGGAGAAAGAGAATCCCAAGAATCCACGCTGTCCACTCAGAGTCTGATGCATGACTCGAACCCATAATCATGACATTGTATTTGTCTTTCTCTGACTGACTTATTTTGCTAGGCATAATACATTCTAGTTCCATCTACATTGTTGCAAATGGCAAGATTCAAATCTTTCTGATCAATGAGTAATATATTCCATTGTGTATATATACCTGGTCTTCTTTATCCATTCATCAGTTGGTGGGCATTTGGGCTTTTTCCATAATTTGACTATTTTTGATAGCACTGATATAAACATTGGGGTGCGTATCCTCCTTGAAATCAGCATTTTTAAAGTCCTTTGAATAAATACATAGTAGTGCAGTTGCCATGTCATAGAGTAACTCTATTTTTAATTTTTGAGAAACCTCCATAGAACACTCCACAGTGACTACATTAGGTTGTATTCCCACCAACAGCGCAAAGGGGCTCCCCTTTCTCTGCATGCATCCTTGCCAACATATGTTGTTTACTGAGCTGTTAATTTTAGCCATTCTGGCAGGTGTGAGGTGGTACCTAATTGTGGTTTTTATTTGTATTTTCCTGATGATGAGTGATGTTGAGCATCTTTTCATGTGTCTTTTGGCCATCCGGATGTCTTCCTTGGAAAAGTGTTCATGTCTTTTGCCAATTTCTTCACTGGATTATATAAGCTTTTAAGGCGTTGAGTTTGATAAGTTTTTATAGGTCTTGGATACTAACTTTTTATCTGGTATGTTATTTGCAAATATCTTCTCTTATTCCATTGGTTGCCTTTTAGTTTCGTTGATTGTTTTCTTTGCTGTGCAGAAGCTTTTTTTCTTGATGAGGTCCCAACAGTTTGTTTTTGCTTTTGTTCCCTTTGCTTTGGAGACATGTCTAGTAAGAAGTTTCTGTGTCTTGCTGGTTTTTATGTTGAAATATAATAATTTGAGTAAGTGTGCTTCTACATTTAGTGGGGAATACTCTTAACTACTTTTGGAATATGCATTACCTCCTGTGTATAACATTCCTTTGATAACAAACCCTAACACTCTTGAAACTACCAATGATGTAAAATAACTTCCTCTATTATTTTTCCCTTTAGTTTGCTTTATTGTTTGTAACTTCCCTTCCAAGTCTGTGGGAATGGAAATAGGATTTTTTAAAAAATGTTTATTTATTTATTTTGAGAAAGAGAGAGAGAGAGAGAGAGAGACAGCATGAGCAGGGGAGGGCAGAGATAGAGAGAGGGAAACACAGAATCTTAAGCAAGCTCCAGGCTCCCAGCTGTTGGCACAGAACCTGATGCAGGGCTCAAACCCATGAACCACAAGATCATGACCTGAGCCAAAATTGGATGTTTACCCGACTGAGCCACCCAGGTGCCAAGGAGATAGGATTTTTAAACCTGGAGTGGAGTAACTTTTTTTCCAAACATGGTCTTATGTTTTTGGTGAACTAACCATTCTTAAAACAATGAAAAGCAGAAGTATGTTTTATTATGATCCTTTGCCGTTGTTTCCCTCTTTTTGTATGCTTCCTTATTTCCCATAATTGTATATTCTACATCACTGATTTGCTGCTTTGCTTTGTCCATCCTTGCAATCACAGTATCCATTCAAGATTACATCTCAACATTTTTAATTTTTAGCATTTTTAATTTTGGCCTGACTAGATTTTAGTTCTTTTATATCTACAAAAGGGATACTCTAGAGTCTTCTATGTTCTTTTCAACCTTACTTAGTATTCTTATAATCGTGGTTTTAAATTCTAGTTCAGACATCTTATATCTGTGTTGATTAAATCCCTAGCTATCATTTCTATATCTATTCTTTCTTTTGGGATGAATTCTTCCATCTTGTCATTTTGGAGAAAGAAAAATAATTAATAAAATAAAAATTAAAAAATTAAAATCAAGGGGCATCTGGGTGTCTCAGTCAGTTAAGCATCCAACTTTGGCTCAGGTCATGATCTCAAAGTTTGTGCATTCAAGCTATGTGTCAGGCTCTGTGCTGATAGCTGGGAGCCTGGAGCCTGCTTCAGATTCTGTGTCTCCATCTCTTTCTGCCCCTCCACCACTCATGCTCTGTCTCTATTTCTCAAAAATAAACAAAAGCTTTTAAAAAATTAAAAGCAAAACAACAAAAATATCAGATAAAAGAAGCTAGATGTTAGATGTGTTTTAGTTTGCTTGTTGAGAGATGCTTGATAGAAACAAGAAAACGGAGAAAGGAAAAAAGAAAAAATAAAAAGTAAAAAATTAAATAGAATGAAATTATAAAAAATAAAATAGAATTAAAAATCTTAAAAAATGTTCTTTATGTACCAAGAAAGAGAAATAAAAGTAAGAAAGAAAAAAGTAAACATAAGATAAACAGAAGCAAGGAAAATGAACAAACAAGCAAACAGAATAAAACCGGAATGCAGTTACATCCAGTTTCCCCTAGAACTGAAACTTTGCAGCATACTATAGTTCATAGACTTTACAGGTGGAAGGGATTTGTTTCTGGGGGATAGGCATGGAGGACATAGGTGGACAGGGTTTGGTGCAATGGCTCCATTCTCCACTTGGTGGTGCTTCTTAGCTCACTGGGTCAATCTGTGTGTGCATGCACATTCACGTGTGCACTTTAGAGGTGAAAATGGATTCACCTGGCTCTCTAGTCTCTGGCACAGGAATTTCGTAGCCTCACACACATGTAATCAAACACCTCTCCTTTTACTCAGGAGGCCATCCCCTCCTTGCCTCCACCCTGTCCGTGTCCAAGCTGTCCGCCTGCCAGGCAGTCCCTCCCTCCAGGATTTTATCTCAGATGGGGCTGTGTCTCAAAATGCCACATTTCAGAGACCCCTGAGGCCTGGACCCATGCCAATTCTCTGTGGGAGGATCTAGCCTAGCAATGGCTGGGTGCTTACTTGTCCCAGAAAACATTCCTGCAATTGTACAGTGGCAAAGTTTCAGAGTTTATGGCAAATCACAACACACAGCTGGCATCAAGTTTCATGGCATTTTGGCTCCTTTCTCCCAATACCAGCAAATATGGCACCTCTCTAGGGTCTTCTGGGACTTGCGCCCATGAGAAGGCTGTATGGCCTCTACCAAATGCACTTTAATCAGGGGAACTGTTTCTCCTTGTGTGGCTCATGGACCCCTCAGACCCTGCTGGCTGCTGCTGGGGATTCACCCTGCTTCCTCACCAGAGCACTGCCAGGCACTGAGCTCTGAAACTTCAGACTCTGCTCTCCACTGTATATAGAATCCTGACAGTATTGAAACCTTCTCCTGTCTCCCTATTAATGATTTCGGGGAAAAGGTTTTTTGTTTTTTGTTTTTTTGTCCAGGCCCTCGCAAGTGTTTTCAACCTTTCTCCTTCTCTCCAGCTACTTTCTGAGGGAGTGATTTTTTCTGCGCAATCCTGATGTGCTGCACTCTCCCCCTTTCTCTTTCTCTTTCTGTCTTGTATCCACAAAAATGGCTTCCTACCCTCCACTGCTCCGTAGATTTTCTCTCCCCCAATTCACCTCTCTGCACCCCATACCAGCCAAGTTCTCTGGTTCGAATTATACAGATTGTTGTGTTAATCTTCAGATCAGTTTCCTAAGTGTTCAAAATGGTTTGATGCTGACCTAGCTATGCTTCAGGGACAAGACAAGCTCAGGGTCCCCATACCACTCTGAAGCTTATTTCTTTATATCTTGAATCTGGATTGACTTTGTGAATTGCATTTGCAGAAAGAATGTGTCAGAATACAAAGTGCCACTTTTTATCCCAAACCTCCATAGGCTTTGAATGTTTTTACTCTCATGGAACTCTGTTACAACCGTATCAATCACCTGAGTTAACCTGCTAAATGATGAAAGGCATAGGGCTCAATCACCACCACAGCCTCAAGCAGGCCACTGTCAGATGTGTAAGGCTTTCCTAGGCCTGCCACTTCTTAGATGTCCAACCAGCTGTCCATGAATGCAACAGGAAGCCCTCCTATAACCAGCCAAACCTGGCACAAATCAGTGCTACCCAGCTAACCCATAGAGTCATATGCAAATATAAGTTTTAATTGTTTTAAGCCAATAGGTTTGGAGATTTTTCTAAATCAAAAAGTTAATTGATATAAACACATACAGCATCTAGTAGGGCATAGAGTAGGGACTGACTATTGAATGAATCATGGAGCTCTCTAAGTTGCATATTATAGAAATAACAAACTCTCCTATTGGAAATGTGAGCATGTATACAAACACACAGAATGTTACTTATTATACCAGGAAGTCATTGACTACCAGGTCTACCTGTGGACTTTAGTGAATTCTCATAGCTTGTGCCAAGACATCTGATTTCCTGTATGACTTCTGTGAGATTTGACCCCACAACATGAAATCAATAATATATATATTTTACCTTTTTGCTGGATTCTTTCCATAACTAAACACTGATGAATACTCCACCCCCATTTATTTCTTCCCTAACAGTTGTGTCAAGCCCTGTCTAACATATCAAAGAGTAAATATTAATAAAGTGAGAGAAATGATTAAAGAAGAACCAGATGAAAACTCTAGAGTTGAAAAGTAGAATAACTAGTGAAAAATTTACTAGGGATCTCAACAGTAGCTTTGAACTGGCAGAAGAATTAGTAAATTTGAAGACACATTAATAGAGATGATATAACATGACACAGAGGAAAAGGTTGAAAAAAGTAAACAGAGCCTCAGAAGAAATGTTGCATACCATTAAAAACACCAACATATGCCCAATGTAACAGAAAGAGAGGAGAGAAAGCAACAAAAAATACTTGAGGAAATAATGGTTGAAAGTTTCCCAAATTTAGTGAAAAACATTAATATACATATCATGAGGCTGAACAAACTCCAATTAGGATAAACACAAAAATATCTACATAGAGATATGTTATAGCAAAAATGTCAAAACCAGAGACAAAGGAGAGAAATCTTGAATATGGCAAAAGAAAAAAATGACTCATCACTGACAGAGGAACCCAAACAAAATGAACAGCTGAGAGCTCAGCAGAAACAATAAAGGACAAAGTGCCATATTCAATATGCTGAAAGAGGGAAAAAGCCTGTCAGCCAACAATCTTATATTCAGCAAAATGATCTTTCAAAAATTAAGGAGAAAAGACATCCCGAGATAAGCAAAAACAGAAAATTTGTTATAAATAGGCATGCTTTACAAGAAACACTAAAGGAAGGTGTTTGATTTGTTTTGCTTTGCTTGTTGTTTGTTTGTTTTTCCTGATTGAAAGCAAGTATCTATAGATAGTAATTCAAATGCACATGGAAAAACTAACAGCTCCATAAAGGTAATCATATAATCATATAAAAATAAAATAAATGCATATTTCTTTTTTTTCTCACCTTAACTTCTTTAAAAACAATTATACAAAAATGCATATAATTGTTGAACTAAAATATGGGGAATTCATATATTTGCCAATAGTAGTACCACAGAGGTGAGAAGGAGCAAAGCTGTACAGAAGTGAGAAATGAAAGCAGATGGTACTTCAAACCCTCAGCAACAAATGAGGATAACCATAAGCGACAAATCAGAAGGTTAATACAGCGAACTTTTGACGGAGTTTGTATACGTACATACTCTGTAGGCTTGCTCTCATTTCTTCTCTCAGCACTTTAATAGATATGAAAATATATAAATAATAGCTACAACAGTGTATTGATGGGTTTTAAATATAGAAGTGTAACGTGTGTAACAATAACACCACAAAAAGGGAAGAGAAGAAATAGAACTATACAGTAGTAGTAACATTTCTAGATCTTACTGAAATTAAATTAATATAAACCTTAAATTGATTCTGATGAATTAAGATGTATATTACAATCTTAGAGCAAAGACTAAGAAAATAATTCAGAAAATATAGTGAAAAAGCATTAAATGAATTGAAATGTTACATTAGAAATTATTCACTTAATGCAAAAGAAAGCACTAAAAGAGAAACAGAGAAACAAAAAGGCATAAGGAACTTAGAGAATAAAAAATAAAATGGAAGACAAAATCTAACTATGCCAACAATAATATTAAATATGAATGTAATACACAATCAAATCAAAAGACAGAGACTGGCAGAATAGATTAAAAAATAACAAAACCATCTATATTCTGTCTGTAAGTGTAACATTTAAGGTATATTTTAGATACAAAGATACAAACAGGTTCAAAGTAAAAATATGGAAAAAGTATATTGTGTGATCAGTAGCTACAAGAATCTTTCGGTGACTATATTAATATCAGACAAAATAAACTTTAAAACTAAATATGTTACTAGAAGGAGGGAGAGAGACATTTTATTGCCATAAAAGGGTCAATCCATAAAGATACACTTACAAACACATATGAACTTACAAATAGAGCATCAAAATAAAGAAGTAAAAACTGACAGAATAGAAGGTAGACTATGCAGTTCTAGGATAACATATAAAGACTTCAAAATCCTAATTTTAGTAAAAGGTAGAACAAATAAAAAGAAAATCAACAAAGAAATCCAGGGCTTGAATAACACTAGTAACTAGACACCTATGGAACACTTTATCCAGTAGAAACAGAATACACATTCTTTTCCAGTAAACAAGGAACATTCTCCAGAATAGATAACATACTTTGCACAAAACAAGTCTCAATACTTTTGTAAGGTCTGAAATGATGCCAAGTATTGTTTCAAACTACAATGAAATGAAATTAGAAAACAATAACAGAAAGAAATTGGGAAATCCACAAAAATATAGAAATTAAACAACCCATTCCTAAATAGACAGTGGGCCAAAGGAATCATAAAGAAAATTAGAAAATACTTTGTGATTAAAGAAAATGGAGACCTAATATACCCAAACTCCCTAATATACCCAAACTCCTGGAATGCTACTAAACCAGTGCTTAAAAAAAGATTTATTAAGTCTTTCCATAAGACATGGAAAAAAGAACAAACTAAGCCTAAGGCAAAGAGAAAGAAGAAAAAAGAAGAAAATTTTTTTAAAAATTAATAAAACAAAGAACAGAAAAAGAATAAAGAAAAATCAATGTAACCAAAAGTTGCTTCTTTGAAAAGATCAACAAAATAGACAAAATGTTAGTTTACTGACACAAAGAGGGGAGTGGGGAGAGAATGAGAGAGGAAAAGATAGAGTTCGAATGACTAAATTCAGCAATTTAAAAGAGATATCTCACAGAAATAAGAAGGATCATAAGGAAATACTACGAATAATGGCATGCCAATAAATTAGATAACTTAGATGAAATCAACAAATTTCTAGAAAGTCACAAACTATTGACATTACTCAATAAGAGATAGAATATCTATGTAGATCTCTCCATTCCTGTAAATTAGCCAAAAGAACTGAAAACAGGTACTCAAATAAATACTTGCATATAAATATTCATAGTAACATAAATTCTCATTAACCAAAAGGTGAAAACATCTCAAATGTCCATGAATAAATACATGGAATGAAAAAATTGTGGTATATATACATACATAATTGAATATTACTCAACTGTAAAGTGTGTAAATGTCGTACTGGTATAAATTACAATATGGGAACCTCAAAAACATTATGCTATTTGAAAAAAGTCAGACCCAAAAGGTTGCATTATTGTACACTTTCATTTATAGAAGATATCCAAAATAAGTAATTTCATAGAGACACCACAGACTCGCCAGGGGCTGGAGAGAGGGGAATTTGTTTAAAGGGGAATAATTGCTTAATGGCTATGGAGCTTTATCTTGGGGTAATGAAAATATTTTAGAACTAGGGAGAGGTGGTGGTGCCACAACATTGTCAATCTACTAAATGCTGCTGAATCATTCACTTTAGAATGCGTCATCTTGGGGTACCTGGGTGGCTCAGTCCATTGTAAATAATTGACTTCAGTATCCTTATCTGAAAAATGAGAATAGGAACAATCATATCTGCTCTATGCCCTTCACTGTGCACCTTTAAAGATCAAATGAGATAGATACAGTGGAGGAAATTACTTTGTAACAGACTATATGAATGCAGTGTGTTATTCAGTACTGTCATGTGACTCAGTTCCAGGACTTGCCATCTATTTATTTATTTAGTGAGCACCTGTGCGAGTAGGAGAGGGGCAGAGAGAGAAAGAAAGAGAAAATCCCAAGGAGGCTCTGGCAGCACAGCCCGATGTGGGGCTCAAGAGTCAGATGCTTAAGGGGCACCTGGGTGGCTCAGTGGGTTAAGCATCTGATTTCCGCTCAGATCATGATCTCACTGGTTCGCGAGTTCAAGCCTTGCATCGGGCTCTGTGCTGACAGCTCAGAGCCCGGAATCTGCTTCAGATTCTGTGTATTCCTCTCTCTCTGCCTCTCCTCCATGCACAGTCTGTCTGTTTGCCTCTCTCAAAAAAAAAAAAAAAAAAAAAAACAAAACATTAAAAATTTAAGAAAAAAAAAAAAGAGTAGGATGCTTAACTGACTGAGCCACCCAGGCCCCTGAAGTTACTATTTAGATCACTGTTAATGCATCACTGCTTTTGTGCACTGCAGCCAAATTGACCATTACTGAATAATATACCATGTCTCACCAAAATGCAAATGTATCTTTAGTAATAAGTGGATTTTATATACTCTTTTTTTTTACTTAGAAAATTTGAAAACATAATTTTTTAGAAAGATAAGTGTGAAAAGATTTTCAAGCCAACTCTTTTTTCACCTAGAAGCTTATTTTAAAGGAATCAAAACTGTTTTAAAGCATATTTTAGTCTGGTGGCTTTTGTCTTGGCTTCTTTTATTTTCCTGGTTTCTGCTACTTCTACCACTAATTTATCTTGATCTGTTTAATGTGTTTTCTCCTTTTAAAATGTGAATCAAGGAGAGAAACAACAGATTCTTTGGCCTCAGCTGTAAATCTGACCTTGCCAGGAACAGGATTAAATTTCATGGGTGGGTTCAAGTTGTTATTTTACTTTTGCAATTTTGAATAGTCCATGACTTTCCAACTCCTCATGCCAGAGCTGCTACAGTGTTAATGTATGGTTAGCTATAGGCAGTGTAAGACTCTTTGCTTAGATGAACACTTGATCCCACTCGGCTAGTGTGCAGACATTCACAGGTGGATCATATTAAGCCTACAGATCCCAAGTTATTTATTGACAGACTAACAGTAGAGATTTGGAGCTCAGAATAGCTTCCTCTGGGAAGGTCTAATGTACACCAATAAATCCTCAGTCTAAGCAGTTCTGCTATTCAAGATATATAGTGTCTTTTGACTGTATACAGATTTACCCTCTTAAGATGCTTTAAAAATATATCTGCTTGTTTTATAGAATTAATGCATGTTAATTACAGGAAAAATCAGAAAATGTAAATAAACTAATAAGATAATAAGACACTGTAACTTTCAGTTATCACACTGATATATGTACAAATTCACACATTTCAAAATTGCACCATAACTGAGTTACTTTCTTGGAGAATACTTTTCTAAATCCAAAATACATAGTTGGCAGTTTTTCTTCCGCATTTTCATGGTATTATTTTTAATGACCATGCAACCTTCCAGTGTATGGATATGGCTCATTGACTCAACTGATTCCCTGCTTTGATATATTTTGGTAAGCTTTTTGACTTCCCTTAAAAATGTAAAAATTTATTTCATTCCAGGAATGATCTTAGAATAGAAATATGCTTTTTAAAGTAGTGTCATGATGAGTGAATTTCATATCCTTCATCATTTAAAAATGATGACTCTTTACTTCAAATGTCTCTAGCTTCCTCTTGAAGTTTAGTTCTTTTCTGAGGTGGATTTCTTCCACAGCAAGGACTCTAACTTTTATAATCTCATTGTCCCTAACATATTGCCATTCTTCTTTCTCTGAGATTTGTTTTAAACCTAGGCCTAAGAAACATGGTATTTATGGCTTGTTTCTGGTACTCATCTTAGGGAATGTCTCCTGAACTTCATGGTAAGAATTACCTTTAGAAGAAGAACATTTAAAGATGTATATGCGGGGCGCCTGGGTGGCTTAGTCGGTTAAGCGTCCGACTTTCGCTTAGGTCATGATCTCGCGGTTCGTGGGTTCAGGCCCCGCGTCGGGCTCTGTGCTGACTGCCAGCTCAGAGCCTGGAGCCTGTTTCAGTCTGTGACTCCCTCTCTCTCTGACCCTTCCCTGCTCGCGCTGTCTCTCTCTCTCCTAGAAATA
Organism: Hyaena hyaena; assembly: GCF_003009895.1. NCBI lineage: Eukaryota > Metazoa > Chordata > Mammalia > Carnivora > Hyaenidae > Hyaena > Hyaena hyaena. Next base: position 86,286 of record NW_024082365.1, on the reverse strand, counting down.
AATAAAAATATTAAAAAAAAAAAAGATGTATATGCAATTGGGGCTTGTTGAGAATAGCACTTTATATATCCTCAAGTCATTTTGAAAATTCATATTGGAAAGTTCATTTTTCCATGGTTAATGAATGCAATCGTTTCCTCTAAGATTTGTGAAGGGAATGGTTTGTTGACTTCCTTTTATTATAATAGTGCTAGAACTAATTCCCTGGAAAGGTGATTTGTGTTTTTATGTTAGGATTTCCCTGGAAAACTTAGAACTTCATTTATTCAGAAGCATACCATCAAGTTAGTCCCCAAATATAGGTAAAGACATCACAAGAAAAAAACTGGGAAATATACTTGGTTTTACACAAAATGATAGAAGACCCATAGCATGTTGAGTGCTCAGATACTCATACACTTAAAATAATGACAAAATTGATAGAAGTTTTTAGTAGGGTCTCACAAGTTACCTAGTGTACCCAGAATTTTATAATCAAGGAAATCAAGTCCATACAATATTAAACAGCTATTTAAAAGTCACATAAACTGTTCATAGCAGCACTCTCTACAATAGCCAAAACATGGAAAGAGCCTAAGTGTCCATCAATGGATGAATGGATCAAGAAGATGTGGTTTATCTATACCATGGAATATTACATGTCAATGAGAAACAATGAAATCTGGCCATGTGTAGCAACATGGTTGGACCTTGAGGGTGTTATGCTGAGTGAAATAAGTCAGGCAGAGAAGGACAAATATCATATGTTTGCATGTATAGGAGGATTAGGAGGAACTTAACGGAGGACCAAGGGGGAGAAGAAGGGGGAAATGGTGGGGGAAAGGGAGAGAGACAAACCATGAGAGACTCTTGAATGCTGACAAAAACTGAGGACTGATGGATGTAGGGGGGAAGGGGGATGGGCATGGAGGAGGGCACTCATGGGGATGAGCACTGGGTGTTATGTGGAAACTAATTTGACAATAAACTATTTGTAAAATAAAATAAAAGTCACATAAACTAATTTTAGCTAATTTACTAAATCAGAATCAAGGTCTTTATTTTCTGATTTCCATTTTTTTCTTCATAAAATCCAATCACAGACTACCATATAATTCATACCACAATAAAAGATAGATAATTGCCTAAAAGCCAAGGGAAGCTTTAGGAGGAAGTAAAGAATAATGGTCTTGGGAACAGGGCACTGCGTAATTCAGAGTGTGGACTCCAGAGCCAGTTAAGTTTTAAAATTCCAGTGCCACTACTAGAAAGCTGTGTAAAATGGAAATAACAACAACAATAATAATATGATAATAATAAAAGTAATAATTGTCTCAAAGTGCTCTGAGAATTAAGTATATTTAGCTCAATGCCTGTTAGATTTGTTTCTGCTGCTATTTCTTTGTCAAGGTGGTGTGGATTAAAGAGTCTGAACTCATATGGCGATCAGTTACTAACTCTACTCAGCTTACTAGTTGTGTGACCTAGAGGAAGCATAATTTCTTCATCTCTAAACCTAGTACAATAATATACCTTAGTTAAATAATATCTCATAGGGTTGATAGGATTAAGTGATATAATCCATGTAAAGTGTTTACAAAAGTATCTTTCACATGGTAAATGTATTGTTATTAATATTATGACTGCATTCATATGAACCTAAATGCTTCCCAACCAGTAATAAGTAAGATTACTCATTAGTCTTACATCCTACAATAGCGAAGTTGGTTGCTGGCCAAATGACAGTTGAAGGCCATGTATGCTTGCCATAAGAAAACAAGCTGAAAAGAGGCCATATGGTTGGCAAAATATATTGGATTTCTCTCCAGATCACCATGCCCAGAACTCTGCAAGTACTAAGTGTGTAGAACTGTTTTCTTTCTGAGAAAGATGATGTCTGTGGTACTTTAAGTTCATGCCTTGCCAATGATACTTCTATGTTTAGAGAAAACATTAAAATAGATGAGTAGGTCCAAGGTTGTTCTAATTTTAACAAATACTGGTATTCTGTCAGATAAATTCTGCAGCAATAAAACTACAGCCTTGTTACTGTTAACTGAATGGGGCTGAAACAATCAATCTATTTAATTTGGCATAGTTCCTATGCTCATGACTTTTAGAAACTAAATCCCATTTTTCTCAGAATTTGAAGGACAAGCTATATAAATTCGTGTGTTTTCTTCTCTCATGATTATGCTACCCACTAGGACCTGCTGGAGAATGGATATCTTATTTGCCCTGCCTCCTACTAATTTGAAATGTTCAAACATCAAAGGGTGAAGATGATGCTTTAAGCATTTCTGGTCACAAAAGGAGGTGTCTGCTTAAAGCCCACTGTTGAGACAGGTTTATCACCAGAATAATTAATGTTTTAGCCAGGACAATCATTCCATGTTGCTTCTGGCTGTGAATTTTGATTAGATGTTAAGAGAATAGGATTTCATTAGCAGCTCACCAGAGACGTTGTTATTCAATTGCTATAAAACCAAATAAGGTATTTTCTGGCTGAACATGATTGCCCTGGGTTTGTTTGTTCCCCCTTTTGACCCAGATGGTTGGTTGCTAGTATAATAAAACATAATACCATTTGAGCTACTTTAGTAACAGACATGATTAGGCCATGAAGGTTATGTGCTTACGTCATTAGATTCTTTTCTCGGCACTCGGCTCTGACCCTGGAATTACTGATCACATTACTGGAAAAGACTCTTTCCTTGATTTATAATTGTATAATGACTCCATTCTTTAGTTCTAGAAGAAATTATTCATCACAGCTTATGCCTTTTTGGTTTCCTTGAACAAGGTCAAAAGAGGGTCCCAGTGAAAGCTGAGCAAGATTGAATTCTTGATCATTCTCTAGGTTGTAACTTATTTCATTAAAGCTCTTATTTCTCTTCACTTTTCTGTAGTAAACCTTGGTTTGTAACAGTACTTCAGCAGCACATGCAAAAAATCTTTTGGAAATGAAATTAGGTTTTATAAGCCCAGAGTCCACAAAGTGTATGCTCTATATAGAGGTGGGGGAGATATTATCTAAACTGAGTCTCTCTTCAGAGAGATATTTTGCTTATGTACATTTGTGTATGTTGTCTAAATCTACTTGTATATGTAACATGGTCTTTAGGTTGTAGTTGTATTACTACGCTTAAATAGTGGTTTCAAAATGTTTTCGTTTCTTAAGCTTTTATGGTCCTTGTGGTTTATGAGAGCCACCGTTTGAGTTCATTTTGTTTTTCTCTGAAGGTGGTAATAGGCAAGAAGTGTAATAAAGGGAATGACTGTTGATTTTGTTATGACATTCATTTCTACCTATAAATAAAGTCAGGGTAACCTATTTACTTCATCATAGCAATTAATCAGTCTGCTTTATGTGGCCAGCTCTAGAGGTGTATGCTCCAAATTGGTACATAAAACATGAGAGGAGACTATCTGTTCTGACTCAGGAAGAGCTTCAACTAAGCTAGTTATGTACAGATGCCTATCAGTTTGATAAGAGAAAGTTCACACTGGAAGAAATTGATGGATATAAAAGAGCAACAATGAAAAATGTAAGTAAATAATGATAATAAGTAAGGTTTGTTGTAAGCATACTGTGTGTCTACAATGTACTAGATACAATGCTAAACACTTTACTTGCAATTTATTATACTACACAATACACCCTCAGGTAGTTTAATTCCTATAGGAATACAACTTGACCACCTTGTGGAAGTGACTGTCTTGTTCTATTCCTATCAATGAATATGTTGTGCTGTTTCACTTATTTAGATCTTTAATATCTCTTAACAGTGTTCTGTAGTGCTCCATGTAGATGACTTCCATGGCTTGTTAGATTTATTCTTAAGTATTTTATGTATTTTTTTGCTACTACCATAAACTAATATTCTAATTTCAGTGTCTAATGGTTTACTTCATGTATATATATAGGGATACATGATGTGGGAGAGTGAATAAATCCTATGAACATGTCTGGGTCTTAATATCCATAAGTTTTGAATATTACTTTAGGTGGACAAAGGAACTTTGATAATATAATTAAGTTAAGAGTCTTTAGATCATCTTAGATTGTCTGTGTGGGCTCTATGTGGTTACACTGACCCTTATAAGAAGGTACAGAAAGAATCAGATTAGAGGTGAAGGCAATATAATGATGAAAACAAATATTGGAAGGATGTACTTGAGTATTGAGGAAAAGGCCATAAGCCAAAGAATATAGGTGGCCACTTGAAAGCTGAAAAAGACAGGAAAGTGTCCCCCTGAAGCTCCAGAAGGAAACGGCCTTGCTGACACTTTGACTTTAGCCTGTGAAACTGGTTTTAGACTGTTAATCTCCAGAACTGTGAGGTAATAAATTCGTGTTGTTTCAAGCCACAAAATTTGTGCTAATTTGTTGCAGCAACAACAGAACAATACATGCTTTGATGCCTTAATGTGAGTGCTTTTAGTCTGAACTCTCTTCATTTTTTGTAGGCAGGTATGCCAGCAATGAATTATCTCAATGTTTGGTTATATGGACATGTCTTAATTTATTATTTATTTTTGATATCTAGTTATGCTAGATATTGAATTCTTGATTAATACCATTTTTTCCCTTTTATTAATGTGATTATGCCTTCCCACTGCTTTAGGTGTCCCATAGCTTCTTATGAGGAGTCAATTGTTTATCTTATGAAGGTTGCCTGTTATGTGATGAATTGCTTTTCTCTCACTGCTTTCAAGAGCCTCTCTTTGTTTTTGGCTTTCAATAGTTTGATAAGGATGTGTCTAGGTGTAGGTTTCTTTGAGATTATCCTACTTGGAGATTTTGATGTTTTTTGTTTTTGTTTTTGTTTTTGTTTTTTTTTGATGTGTAGAGCAGTGTTTTCATCAATTTGGGAAAGTTTGGGTCCATTTTTTTCTTCCAGCATTCTTTCTATCTCATTCTCTCACTTTCTTTTTTTTCTAGAATTCCCATTATCATGTGCTAGTTCATTTTAAGATATTCCACACTTTTCTGAGACTCTGTTCATTTTTCTTCATTATTTTTCTTCTCTTCAGATTGAGTAATATCAAGTGATTTATTTTCAAGTTTACTGATTCATCTGCCACTCTAAATCTGCTGTTGAGTCCCACTAGTAAGTTTTCCACTTTAGTAGTTATACTTTTCAAGCTAGGAATTTCCATTTTTTTTAAAATAATTTTCATCTTTGTATTGATATTCTTTAATTCATGAAATATCATTTTCACTTTACTTATTTTGACATCATTTTCTTTAGTTCTTTGGCTATATTTATAACAATTGATTTTAAATCTTTTTCCAGTACGTTCACTGTCTGGGCTTCCTCTTATTTAAAAAAATGTTTTCACATTTCTTAAATGGAGAGCATGAGTGGGGGACAGGCAGAGAGAGAGGGGGACAGAGGATCTGAAGCAGTCTCTGCATTGACAGTAGCAAGCCCAATACAGGGCTTAAACTCACAAACCATGAGATCACAAACCATGAGAACATGACCTGAGCCAAGGTTGGATGCTCAACTGACTGAGTCACTCAAATTTCCCTGGACTTCCTCTTGGACCATTTTCATTGCCTATTTTTTTCTCTCATAGGGGCCATACTTCTTTCTGCTTGCATGTCTTATTTTTTATTGTTGTTGTTGACAACTGGACATTTAAGATAATATAGTATCTCTAGGGAAGAGCCTTCAGAGTTTTTGTTGTAGGTTTTTGGTCTTTTTTTTTTTTTTCCTTTTTGCTATTTGTTTAGTGACTTTCCTAAAATAATTCTGTAACATATGTTTGTTGATGTTTGTAGTCATTGAATTCTCTGTTGTTAGCATAGTGGTCAGCTAGGGTTACATGAAGATTTTCTTTAATGCTGTAAATAAATAGTTCTCACTTTGCCTGTGGACTTGTATGTTTTGTTGTAGGTATTTTTTTTCAAAATTCCAGTCAGGTGGTTTACAACTCTGCCTTAGCCTTCACTTCCTGTTTGCACAGAACCTCAAGCTCAGCCTGAGGGAGGAGATTTGGGCCTTCTTGTGTATTTGGGAGCATGTGGACAGCTCTGCACATGCATGTGGCCTGCTAGATCCCAAGAACATGTCAGAGCTTTTCAAAGCTCCCCATAGACATCTCATTCCCCAGTTTTTACTTTTTAAAATTTTGTCAACCTCTTATTAGTCTTAAATGGTAACACCATTTTGGGCAGCTAGAATGCTAAATAATTGATAGATGCTCTGGGAGTACAGCTCATCACATTTATGGAGATCTAAATCAGGTGAAAATAAATACAGGCTTTGAGAATGAAGTTTTCAAGGAGCTGTCAGACTGAAGAGTGAGCTTTCTCTAGGGTGGGGCTTTTTGGTGAATTTCAAATGTATTATGGCCCCTCCAATCCTTGCTGAGCTATTGGTTTTCCTAGAAAGGTGCAAGTACCTGTAGTTGCTAGGCTGCCAGTTTTTTTTATTTTTTTTTATTTTTTTATTTTTGAGATAGAGACAGAGCACAAGTGGGGGAGGGTAGAGAGAGAGGGAGACACAGAATCTGAAGCAGGCTCCAGGCTCTGAGCTGTCAGCACAAAACCTGGTGCTGTGCTCGAACCCACTAACAGTGAGATCATGACCTGATCTTGAATCCACTAATGGTGAGATTATGACCTGAGCCAAAGTTGGATGCTTAACCAACTAAACCACCCAGGCGTCCTGCTAGACTGCCAGTTTCAAGGCTAGTTTTGGGAGAAGAGGCTAAGAACAGGATAAATTAGAATGACAGATAGCTCACTGGTCTTGTTGAGATTTGGTTGCCTGTTTTGAATAAAATCTCCTGGGATTGTTACAAGTCTTGGATTAATTTATTTTTTTCGGTGTTCTCTTTGTTTTTATGAAGGCGCAGATATTTGGAGGTCCTTAATGTATTATTCCAGAAGTGCTCCTTGCCTTTGTTCTTAAAGGATATTTTTACTGCTTATAGATTTCTGGGTTAAAATTTTAAAAAAGAACTTTAAAGATATTGTTTCTTTGTGCTTTGACCACCATAGTTTCTGAATAACAATAAGTAGACTTTTGAATTGTTGTTTCCCTGTTTGTAATATTCTTTTTCTTTTCTTTCTTTCTTTCTTTTTTTTTTTAGTCTTTATTTATTTTTGAGAGTGAGACAGAGAGAAACAGAGTATGTGGAGGAGAGAGGCAGACACAGAATATGAAACAGGCTCCAGGCTCCAAGCTGTAGAACAGAGCCCAATGAAGGGCTCAAACCCACCAGCTGTGAGATCATAACCTGAGCAGAAGTCATAGGCTTAATTGACTGAGCCACCCAGGTGCCCCTGTAGTAGTCTTTAATTATGTTTTTTGTTATTTAGTTTTTGTTAACAGTTGTTTATGATGTACCTAGACAGGTTTTTTTTCAAATTTATACTGATTATGTTTGGTTTAGATTCTGAAATTTGTAAATTTATGTGATCACAAAATTTAGGAATTTTTGACCATTGTTACTTACTATCTTTTTTTTCTGTCTTACTATCTTTATCCTCTCTTTTGGGATTCCACCTGAATCTGTTAGGCCTTTAAAAGTTTTCCCACTAATGGTTCAGATTTTGCTAATTAAAAATTTTTTCCCTCTCTCTTAAGAGTGGATGGTTTCTATTTATCTGTCTTATTCTTCACTGAGTCTTTTCTCAGTCATATCCACTTCATTATTAAACACATCCAAGAGTTTAAAAAGCTATCAGATTCTATAATTTTAACTATAAAATTTCTGTTTGATTCTTTCTGTATCATTTAATCCTTTGTTGAAATTTTCTATTTTTTTCATTTATTTAAAACATATTTTTTCTTACTTCATTTGTTTAGTTATAATAGCTCCTATAATTTCTTGTCTAATAATCCAACATCAGCACCATCTCAGGCTTGACTATTTTGATTATCTTTTCCTCTAGAATGGGTCACATATTCCTTGATCATCCTGTTTAAGTAATTTTGGATTGAATTCTTGACTTTGTGAATGTCATGTAATATAATTATGGATTCTGTTTCACTCTTTCAAAGATTAATAATTGTTTTAAGCAGGCAATTAATTTGGTCAGACTGATACTAAACATGTAATGCCTGCAGGGATTGGAAGGAAGTGGGAATTTTCATATCTTAAAGTAGCTCTTTAAGCCTTAGCTGCAGGTTGCTTTCAGTTTATTGCACACATCTGTGGCTTAAAGATCAGTAAGAGACTTAGTCTGAACTTATACACAGGCTTAGGATCTCCCTTTCATTGGAAACTTAATCTTGTTTATGTCTAAGAATTTGTCAGATGTCATTGTTAATGTGTGTGTGCACATACTTGTGTTCTGTTGTCTTCCTCTTACTTCTAGGACTCAGATACACCTTTGGCCCAGCAGCTCTGCTAAAGTCCAATACATGGGGTGGGGCTCGAACTTGAGCAATGTGGATTTGCAGAAGATCCCCTGTGAGGACAGCAGCTTGGTCTGGGGTATAAAGAGGCAGGGAAATTGAGATGGAATATGAACAAGTTCACACTTTCAGTGTCTTAATACCCTTTAGTTGGCATCAGTATATATAGCCTGGATATCATAGCAGTGTGTTTATGAACACTAAATATAGGAAGCACGGTGACAACGGGCTTCTCAATGGGTAAAACTGGTGATAGCTGAAATGTGAAAAACTGGTGGAGCTCTTGATGGTTCCAAAAAATTAAATTCCCAAGTACAAAGCCTGTAGGGGCCATGCTGAAGCAAATAATATCTTCGTTTCTCTGCTTTTGCTCTTCTGCCACTTGGCTTGTTGCCAATATGAGAAGCTTTGCCCACTCTAATTATGTAGGCTAGATCAATAATTTAAATAGATGTGCTACTGGTAACGTAATAAAGTTAATGACTGACTTAAATTATTCAGTATTGATCCTCAATTTCCTTATGTTTGACTATTTCCATATGAATGCTTTTTCAAGAGAGTTAATACAGGCTCATAGCCAATTCTACAGTATAGCTTTACAAACACACATTGCATGTATATGTTATCTATGCATATGCACATCAAAACATATATGTATTCATATGTGTATCAGAAATATGTGTGTGTGTAATTATTTTCTAATAATTCCTCAAAGAAGGGTCTGATTATATAAGAATGATAATCTATGTCTCCTGACTTTAGATGCTTGTTACCTATGAGGATAAATGTTCCTATATTTTTTTGAGTCAGAAAAATAATCAGACTACATTTTTATAATGGAGATTCAGTGACAAGACTGTACAAGATGAGGACGTTGCTTGCTTTTGTGCTGATCTGACCACATGTAAGAATTTCTAGTAACATGATACAAAACGAGTGTGGACAGACTAGATATTATTAGAGGAAAGAAACTGAGGTAGGGATAAATCCCAGTACCAAAAGATTCTCAGGAATACACCTATAGTAAAAAGTTCAGTTTATTAACTTGTTACTGCAAGATAGCACATAATCCACGGGCATCTCAACAATGGGACTGATATATTGAAGGGATTAGGTGTGTGATTTGGGGGAAGCAAGGGTTGATTCTAGATTGGGTGTTGCACGAAGCAGATGCAGTTTGATGATCAGGGTATCTTTTGAATCTTAAAAAAAAGTTTTATTGAGATATAATTCACATAATATACAATTCACCCATGGAAAATGTACAATTCATTGGCTTTTAACATAGTCACAGTGAGAGACTAAACATACAAATGGACCATAGCCAAACCATATATAAACATAAAATTTTGACCCACAGTCTTCAACAACCAGTCCAGGAGGTCAACCCATTATCTCCAGTAAGTAGTCCAGGAAGCCAGCCTACTTTATCAGATTTGTAGGAAATCAAACCACTATCTCTAGCAGACAGTGCAGAAAGCCAAATTTGTAAATCTGCCCCAAATGGCCAGGAGTTAATTAGTAACTGACTCTAATTTTTGTCCCTGCTTCCAACTCAGGACCAATTAAACAAAGCCAAACATGCACCCCTAACCATTCACATAGTATGACCTATTTTTAGTTATCCCACCTATAGTTGCCCCATGCCAATAGCCTCCAACCAGGGCATATCATGCTCTCTTTTTCATTATTAAATTTTCCCATTTCTCTGACTACTTTTGAGTCTCTGCTAAACACTAGTGATAATGGCTTTTTCAAGCTCAGAATAAATAGGCTTTGTTTGTTTTAATCTGGTTAGTCTTCATTTACTTTCACAACAGATATTTGCATCTATCACCACAGTCCACTTTAGGACCTTTTCATTCCACCCCCTATGAAATCCTGTACTCTTAGAAAATATTATTTTCATACTTCAGTCCTGCCCATGTCCTAAGCAATGGCTAATCTACTTCATTCATTTCATGGCTGAACACATTTTATTTATTCATTTGTCCTTTAATAGACTTTTTTTTTTTTTTTGCTATATCTATGATGCTGTTATAAATATCGAGGCATCTTAATTTTTATTTAGGAGCCAGAATGAATAATGTGGGGCTAGAGTTGTCCTTGCTTAAAAAAAAAAAAAGAGAGAGAATAGGGGCCCCTGGGTGGCTTAGTCGGTTAAGCGTCCGACTTTCACTTAGGTCATGATCTTGCGGTTCGTGGGTTCGAGCCCCGCGTCGGACTCTGTGCTGACTGCCAGCTCAGAGCCTTGAGCCTGTTCCAGTCTGTGACTCACTCTCTCTCTGACCCTCCCCTGCTCACGCTGTCTCTCTCTCTCCTAGAAATAAATAAAACATTCAAAAATATAAAAAAAAAACCCACAGTAATCTTAAAAAAAAAAAAAACCAATAATCACTCATGTTTGCAGGGAGAGAGGAGTGTTTATTTACTTTGTGGTGCTTTAGAAACCTTATCTTTATGTTCAGACACAAATACAAAGTGGTCTTGTTTTTGTCTTTTTCCATCATGGTCAGAGTGACCTTGTTTGTTTATTGTTGGGATTGCTAATGTTTATAATGGAAGATGACAACCTATCTCCTAGGTGCTAGCTTCCAGGGCAAGTTTTCTACTTTCTGTCTTGTCCTCAGAGGTGAGCATCTTGTATGCATGATATGAAAGGAATATGGAAATGTAAATAAAGAAAATATAGATGATATTCTAGAGAAGATGTCAGTGAAAAATGAACACAGGCATTGTACTGTGAGAGAGAATAACAGAGATGTTTGATTCTGAAGTACATACCAGGAACAGGGTGGGGCACCTGGGTGGCTCAGTTGGTTAAGGGTCCAACTTCAGCTCAGGTCATGATCTCACAGTTTGTGGGTTCTAGCCCAGCACTGGGCTCTGTGCTGACAGCTCAGAGCCTGGAGCCTGCTTCAGATTCTGTGTCTCCCTCTCTTTCTGCCCCTTACCTGCTCATGCTCTTTCCCTCTGTGTCTCAAAAATAAGCAAACCATGAGAGACTCTTGAATGTTGAGAACAAACTGAGGACTGATGGGTATGGGGAGGAGAGGAGGGGGGATGATGGGCATGGAGGAGGGCACTTGTGGGGATGGGCACTGGGTGTTATATGGAAACCAACTTGACAATAAACTATTTAAAAAATAAATAAAACATAAAAAACAAAAACAAGAACTAGGAACAGGGAAGTAGAAGTTGTATGCGAGCTGATATCAGCTCAATATCTGGCAGGTCTGTTTAATAGCCTAACTGCCTGAAAATGGAGTTGGCTGTCTTGAAAGCAAATTTCTTACCTCTTGGTGTAAGATGACAACCTATGTTGTCTTTGTGTGTTTAAGTAGAAATGGGCTTTCCACTTGATGATTTTGCAAAGAGATTTTGGAAAAATGGTAGAATCATACTTCAAGATCTCATAAAAGATCTTAACTAAATCTAAGTACTATGAAGTTACTTCTCAAGAAGTGCCCCACACCTGTAAGCATTTCTAAGCTCCATTCTCCCTCATAGCAAAGGAAAGTCAGCCTTTGTTGATCCCTCACTGTCATAGGCCATGTGGATTTAAAGCTAAATGAAATAGAATCAGCCTTCATTTTTGTGTATGAGTATATTGCTTTCTTAATATTTTCTGGCACATATTACAAGATATAAAAAGAGAAACACAGAGACAGAGTACTTGAAAGAAGGTGAGCAACTTCTGTGTATCCCTATCTGCTTGGATGGTAGTTCTAGAGCAGCTGTCCAAGACAAATTGCTCAGGATTGTCACTTTCTTCTCGTTTCCATTACCTTCACCTATGCTGCCATTCACAAACCTGGAGACACTTGAGCACAGTGTTTCTTGTCTGTTTGTTTGTGTTTTTGAACAAATATCATTTTTAGACTAGGCTTAAAGAGAGTTTGACTGTTTACTTATTTGTTTTTCTGCATGATTGAATTGATCATTTGATTCACTTCATCTCATTTTCTAGGTCTTGCTTCACTTTGCATGATGGTGAACAAGCAAGATGAAAAGAAGACATAAACCATGTCACTGGGCAACTATTTTCTAACTCAAATATTATATCTGTGTTTTCCTCAATGCCACTCCAGTCTGCTTTTAACAAAAATGATGATTCTCCTTTGAATCAAATTTTTGCTATTTATATTAAAAAATATTGTCACACTTCCTTTAGATTGTGATTTTAAAAAGTGCATTAACAATAGGCACTAAGGAAAACCTAGAGTTTTCATAATTATCTTCTGAATTAGAATACAATTTTTTTTCTCAGTCCAGCATTATGGGTTCCCTATAGTCTCATTCCACCTTATCTTTTTATATTACTAATAATGATGACAATGATGGTGATAATAACAAAATTTATTGTTTTCCATGTTCCAAGCACTATGAAACCCTTTACAAAGATGATCCATTAGAACTCTACAACATGCCTATAAATTAGGCAAGTTCTATTATATTTTGTTTTACGGATGAGACAATTGAGGCTTAGATAAGTTAAATAATAAATTGCCCAAGAATACAGTTAAGTGGTATATTTATATACTAATCCAGATGTGGTTTTAAAATTTATTTATTTTTCTCTTTCTTTCTTTCTTTCTTTCTTTCTTTCTTTCTTTCTTTCTTTCTTTCTTTCCTTTCTTTCCTTCCTTCCTTCTTTCCTTCCTTCCTTCCTTCCTTCCTTCCTTTCTTTCTTTCTTTCTTTCTTTCTTTCTTTCTTTCTTTCTTCCTATTCTTCTTTACTTACAACCTCTGTCTTCCAAGAATATTTTCCTCCGGTGCATGACTACTGTTCCTCCAAACATTATAATCTCTTCATTCTTTCTGTTTCTGTTCATGATCTGTCCACCCTCTCTTCTCCATTCCACTGAGAACCTCCCTTTCCAATGTAGGGAAAGCATCAGGACAAATGTTATCTCTAGGAAATGAGTCTTAGTAATTGACTGAAACCATCTCTGAAACACAACTCGTGGAAACCCATATGATTGAGATAGGTGCAGAGACCCAACAAAAGTAATTGGGTACATGGGGTGCCTGGGTAACTCAGTCAGTTAACTGTCCAACTTCAGTTCAGGTTATGATCTTGCAGTTCATGAGTTCAAGTCCCAAGTTCAGCTCTGTACTGACAGCTCAGAACCTGGAGCCTGCTTCAGATTCCATGTCTCCCTTTCTCTCTGCCCTTCCCCTGCTTGTGCTCTGTCTCTCTCTCAAAAGTAAATAAATATTTAAAAATATTTTAAAAAAGTAATGTGTACAATGACAAGGAAGAGAAACTATCTTGACAATGAGCAGGCATTAATATTTACCAAGTGCTTACTATGAGATATATGACTTAATATTCATAGTAATCCCACAAGGGAGGAAACCATTTGTGGCAGGGAAACTCTAAGATGAACCCCAATGATTTCTACCAACTGGTAATAACACCCTTGTGAAATCCTGTCCCTTGAGTTTGGGGAACTTATGAATTGCTTCTAACAAAATATGGCAAAAGTAATGGGATGTCACTTCAGGATCAACTTACATAAGATTGTGACTTCTGTTTTGCTTGTTGACTCTATTGTCTTTTTGTTTTGCATGCTTTGTTGAAGCAAACTGCCATATTAGCATTCATGTCTCAAGGAACTGAGGGTAGCATCTGATCAAAAATCCATGAGGAATGGAGGCCCTTAGTCTAATAGCTCTTGAAGAATTGAATTCTGACAATGAGAGCTTGGAAACAGATCCTTCCCCAGTCAAGCCTTCAGGTGAGATTCCTTGTCTGTGACATTGTGAGTGTCCGTGTTTCAGATGCAGACATATCCTACTGTAAGTACTCCAGCTTTTTAAAAACCACTCCATATTTTCTCCTGTAGTTTATGACAGATTCTACTAAACATCTTAAAATATTTAATAAATATCTTTATATGTGAACACATGACAAGCATACATTTTGCTGCTCTGAAAACCATGCAAAGTATAAAAGAAGAAGGGCAATATTCATTAAATAAATATTCCCTTTCAACATGTTAAAGGTTACAGTGGAGTTGAAGGAAAAAAAGACAAGAGCAGAACTGTTGTAGACCTCAACAGCTGAACATAGTGGAAGGAAAGGAAAAATAAGAAAAACAGAGAGGGAGGCAAACGATAAGAGACTCCTAAATGCAGAGCACAAACTGAGGTTTGCTGGAGAGGAGGTTGGCAGGGGGATGGGTTAAATGGGTGATGGGCATTAAGGATGGCACTTTTCAGGATAAGCACTGGGTGTCAGGATGAATCACTGGGTTCCACTTCTGAAGCCAAGAGTACACTATATGTTAACTAACTTGAATTTAAATAAAAAATGAAATGAATTTAAATAAAAAGGACTGTCATTATCACTTTGATCACAGGTCATCAGATTTATTCCATCTAGAAGGTGTTTGTCAAATACCCCAGTAGGGAGCTTTTTAAAAAAACTTATGTTTGAAAACAGCATTCTCTATATTTATGAGGCTAGGACATTTGACCGACATCTTTTGCCCTGTTTACAGATATTCACTGTTCTTTTTCTCTGATGCTTTACTTGATTGAGGTAAACCAGAAAACTACAAAAAATTTATTTTAACACTGGGCAAATTTCATGTTCACTGCCCTCCACAGGTTTGTCTTTCTGTAACCTTGAGTAGAAAGAAATATTTCCATTCATCAAGTAGAGATGTGATGAACCCATTTGATGATTACATTCTCAAGGAAAAAGTGGAATTTATATCATATAACAAAAAACAGATGCCTCAAATATATTTCACTAGTTTGTGATTTTCCGCTTATTAATATAAACATTAATTTTAAAGTTTAATTTTAAAGTTCACTTCTATGTTTAATTGTGATGAACAGAAAAGTATTTTGATCATGAAACTTAATATTGAATTTAAATATCATTAATCTCAGAGTGGGCTGAAGAGTGTGTCTGTCCTCTCTGCAAACATGATGCATCCCACAAATATTGAATTTTGTTAAATTCTTCTACCTTCTCCTACTAGGCTGTGCATTTATTCCATCTCAGGAATAATTGCTATTAAAAATGACAGGTTGGAGGCAAATTCACAAAGGAATCTTTTTTGTCTGCCTTGACAATTAACATTTACTTTGAATTAACTTGTCCGGGGCACTCCACTTTGAAGAGTTAATCAATTTGCAGCAGGTGTTAATGTTCACTGGAATATTTTATTAGATGGAATTGGAGAATGAAGTTAGACTGGTCTAGTCGAACTTCAAAAGGAAAAATAAAAGGCAGAAAATCCAGGGATGCCATTCCTTCTCAGCTCTGAGAATCATTCTTTCAGTTCTGCAAAGTGGAATGTAACAAATTCTGAATATTAGACAACAAAGTAAAATATCTGCCTCAAATTATTAAAGTCAGTGGTAAGTGCAACATTTTTTTTTGCCTGAAACCTTCCACAGGAAACCTTCCACAGGTGTATGTTGTTCCAGCATAGATTTCATAAATATTATTTCCCTAAAAACAAGCATTTCACTGTGATTATTCACTTTCTATTGCACTTTTCATCTTAGTCTTGCATTTGGGAGTAGATAACACATCTACATCACATTAGCAAACCGCAGAATCAGAAGCCAAGTCTCCCAGCATTTGGAGAATAGTGATGAATCACCCAGCACCATGCCACTTACCCGGGGAAGAATGCACAGTGTGTTCTACTCTCCAAGGAAATTTTAGCTTGCTGACTGATCTATACCTTCCTTCAGAAAACTACAATTTGTCTGTTTGGTTGATGTTTTGATAGAATCAAAGGAGTTCATTTTTTAAAGCTAAATTTGTGACTCAGTGTTTGAATTAACACTTTTGTTTGTTTGTCTTCAGTCATCAGGCTGAACGTCAGTGCCTCGGGGCACCCTACCTCCAGCCCACCCTCTGTTTTCCCTACTGTTACTTTAATGTTGATGAAGAGGTCATCACATCTTATTGATTCTGTTCTCCCTGGCTTCCTCTACATCAGGATATAGCACAGATGGGAGTCTTCAACTCATTAGAGGCAGCCACTTTAATACTGACCTCATCAATCTAGTCTATTTCCACATTAGAGATGCCATAAGAATTTCTACTTCAGAGAGTTCATCTTTATAGTTTTGCTGTTGTGTGTGCACCCAGGTGAGAAGTTTCTAAGCTAGTGAGACAGAACTAGGGAAGTAGACATATTATTGTGGAATGAATAGGAAAGCTTGGGGCGCTTTACTAAGGATCTGAAAGTAGATTAGATTTATAACCTGCCTACAGTTATTTAAAAATACACACACAGCTCTTACAGATCGATATTCTTGAAAATGCAACCTGGTTAGTGTTTGTTTTTTTTTTTTGTTTTGTTTTGTTTTGTTTTAAAGGAGGCTAGATTGATGGAGAGCCCGTTACTTACAAATTTAATCACCTCAAGGCAATTAAAGCAATTTCGTGTTTTCTACTTTAGTGTTCCCCTGAAACGACAGCATCTGGACAACTTTAATTACTGTTTCAATTCAGCAAAAGGCACAGAAATGGCAAGTTTGGTGATTTAACAAACGGTTGTTTTTCCTACTGTGATTTTTCCCCCCTTCACATTTCTTAACTGCGGGGCTTGGGTTTATTTTCTGTTAGTGCTAGGGGAAAATACTACACATTGGAGGCTGCTGGTGCTGCCAGAGAATGTGGAGGTAGGATGGATCCTGAAAGAATGACACTCATGAATGATACTGACATGATGGGCATTTAAGTCTTTAATGGATACTGTGTTGTCTGTGGATTCTCTCTGATGTAATTCTTGACGAGGTCACTTTAGATGCCTCTTCCAGTCCCCTGCTCATATTCCGTTAGAACTAATGGTTTGAAAAGTAGTTCCTGGACTGCAACCAGAATTCAGTAGAGACCAAATGCTCAGCACTGACCATTAAGTGACTAGGGCACTGCAAATGTATCATTATGCACTGGGTGCTACTCTTCACCGGGTCATAAGGTTGGGTGAGCCCAGCAGCCCAACATATACTGGAAATTGTATGTTATGGAGCATATCTAGGCAGGGCCAGGGACACAAGTAGTGCAGGCGATCTCCATGTCACTTTTTCTATATTCTAATAATGTGAGGCTAACTTTTTGAGATAACACATGCCCGACCATTCTACCCCAAGAACATTCTGTTTAATCTAATTTCTGAGCCAGCTTTGCAGAAAGTTGACCAACTGCATCAAGACCACGGAAGACTAGAATAAATCAGGAAGAAGTCTTGGAGATGCACAAAAGGGACTGAGAGTGAACAAAAGTAACCTCTGCGATGACACACGTGAGATCTTCCGGGAACAGTCATGCTAGTGCTGCCACCATCTTTTGTACATAGGAGGTAAGTGCCCGGATATCACTGGGTGGCGCCTGTGCAGAAGCAGCGAGGTTTCCTCCTCCCCCTTACCTCATCTTTTCCCAAAGTCCATTCACCTCCAAACACCTTCCTAAATCCCCAGCCCCTTGTAGAATCCCATAAATACTCAGCTCCCTTTATCCTCAGGGAGGCATTTTTAGAAATTTCCTCCCTGCTCCTTCCTTGGTGCACTGCAATAAAACCTTTTTCTCTGATACAATAACAGGTGTCAGTGTTTGGCTTACTGTGCATTGGGCAGGATTCTTGTCCAGAAATAAACACTTCTTCAGCTCACACCTGTGGTCCCTTGGAAGATCCCCTATAACCAGCTGATAAAGGATTTAAAATTTTACACTTAGTTCATGATATATTTGATATATTGATGTGCTCAGAAAATAGATTACTGCCACATTATACCTCTACTGGAGTAGCTTGAGAGACTCTGGATAGGGTACATTCTCCAATGGGCAGAACCTGGAGCAGTAAACCTGGTCATAAACTTGTTGTGGAGAGAGCTATGTATGACCTGAAGTATGGACTCTCAGGTATGTCTGATGACTTGTTGGTAAGGAAATTGGAAAAAAAAAAACAGTATTGGGAGGTAGGTGATAAGAAATCTGGGGAAGAAGCCTGTGAATGAATCTATGGGAATGGGCAAGAAAGAGTGCAAATATTTGTGTTTCATGTCAGTCAGTACCTGCCAGAGAGCATCTACCTAGAGAGGACACTAACCTGTGTTAATGGATGACTTATCCAAAGGGTGAACACCAGCTTGTGAACCGGATGCCTCCCTGCTTGTCCAATGGATATATGCATACATCTCCATCATAGGGGAGGAGAATGCTACTATTGAATTTATTAACTGTTAGCAGCAGAGATAAAAACTGAGGCCTCCATATGGTACCATATGGAGGTAAACACGTACACATCCTCTACGTGTTTAAAGGAAATCAACCAGATACTTGGTGACAAATCAATTTCCCTTTTGGGGAAAATGGTAATTTGTACATAATAGGATTGGTATGTGTGCTAGGTCTGAGTTTACCACCCTTTCCACAGTGCCTCAGCTTACACTATTTGCAGGTTCATAGAGTTTCTGATTTATGAACATGGGATTCCCCCGGGGTGATGGGTACATAATTATCGGATCCACTGTTTGTACAGTTTACTACATTATCCAGAAGTTGCTGGCCTGATAGAGCATTGGAACTGCCTCCTAAAGGTACAGCCAAGGTGTCACTTTAGAGATGATAGTATGAGGGTTTGGCTTTTGTTCTTTAGAAATAGTCTCTACTTTGAACCAAAGCCTGTCCCTGATAGCGTACCTGGATTCAGGGTCCACGGAATGGAGTTGGCTCTTACCTTACTATTTCTTACCGTCATTCAAATTTGCCTATGGAGAACTTGTGCTTTCTGTTCTTATAGCTTTAAACTATTGAATTAGAGACCTTTGTTTAAGGATTGAGTGTGTGTTGTGGGGGAGTGTTTCTAACCAAAAAATATAGTAAGGATTCCACCAAACCTAAAATTGTGGCTGGTCATTTTGCATTTCTTACGCCAATAGTCAGTGAAAGAAATTATATTGGCAAAGGTAATGAGCCTTTATAATCAAGAGCAGAAGGTTGCTGCTCCTTAATGTGGGTGGGCAGGAATATGAAGAAACATAGGTGATTCACTGGAGCACTTCTTGGTGTTTCTATTTCCAGTGAAAATCATGAAAGGGCAATTGCCTCAACCATGGCCTGACGAGAACATGGTAAGATGGATGGTTAAAAACAGAAATGATAAATATAATCCTGTTTCAGTACCAACCTGTTACTCAGATGGTCAGTGATCTGTCTCTGTACACCCTGACCACATCCAGTCCTGCCATGTCTCATCCAGAGAAGTCTCCACTTGATTGGAAATATCTTTAGCCCTTCACAGGAACAACCTGGCAGTTATGAACGGCGGTATAAACCTTTATTGTACCTTTTACCCACCTTTGCTAAACTTGGACACCAAAATATTTTCCAAGAAGCTGTCTGCTTTGGGGAAATCTGTTGTGTCATGCAACTCCTCCTTTGTGGACCCTCTGAGTCTCACTTCTGGGATACATGAGTGTTACCGGGTTTGAGAATGTGATTCTCTACATCCAAAGACATTTTAATACCGAAAAAAAAATTTTACTTTCCATATGCTTCTGACATGAGGATTTTCAAAACATCATCATTAATTATTTCTTCAAATGCAGTAATGAAAACTTCATCGTCATTGATGTCTGATCCCAACAAAATGACTACATCTAAACTCACCACCACTCTGTGAATACTCCTGGGACATTGCTTACATTCTCTTTTGCTAAATTTGAGCCACTTTATTCTAGGAAGCTGTTATAAGTAACAATAAAGCAAAATAGGGTGAAGAATACATAAAACTTACTTGTGTGATTGTGAACTGTGTAGCGTGGGACTATAAAAGTCAT
Source organism: Hyaena hyaena (assembly GCF_003009895.1). NCBI lineage: Eukaryota > Metazoa > Chordata > Mammalia > Carnivora > Hyaenidae > Hyaena > Hyaena hyaena. Next base: position 66,109 of record NW_024082365.1, on the reverse strand, counting down.
TTGATCAGACATATGGAATTATCAGGCACAGAGATTTATAAGCCCAAAAAGTGTGCTAAATGAGAGTTAATTAACTGAACAATGGAATTCTCTCAGCAGCAGTTTTCAAAGTAGAGGTTTTTTAGTCACTAGGTATTTTTTCTAGACTCAATTAAAGTGAATTTTCAAATTCTACTTTTTTAAAAATTGTTTGCTGCTAGTATGATATACCATAAATAGGTTCTGTTGATTAACTTTGTATTTGGTATCTTACTATTTATTCTTAGTTCCCATGAGTACTGATTTCTGAAGATTTTTCAGTGTAAACAAACATGTAATTCACAAATATATATAGCACCAAATCTTATTTCTAGTGTATATGCTTTTTTTCTTTTTCTTGACCTTGTTGTACTGGTTTGGATTCCAGTACAATGCTAGAATGCTACATACAAATGGAGTCAGTGGCTATCCCAAACTCGTTCTGAACCATAAGGTACAAATGTTCAATATGCCAATATTACATATCATGAGGCTAAAGAATCTATTTTTAATAGATGGTCTTTAGCAGATTAGGTTTCCTTCCTTTCCTAGTGTCCTGAAGGGAGGAAAATTTGTATTTACATGTGAATGGATGATTGAATTTAGTCAGCATTTTCTCTGTATGTATTTAAATTCTGTTAATATACTAAATTTATTGACTAGCAGTCTATTACTCAAACAACCTATCATTCCAAGTATAAACTTCTCTTGGTCATGATACTTTATCCTTTTTATATACTTTTTATTTATTTTGCTTATGTTTTGAGAATTGTTATGGTATGTTTATTAGGGGCATTAGTCACTAATTTGTCCATTTAATTTAAATTATAAAATTGCCTAGATTTTTAAGTAATTTTTCCTCTTCTTTGAAAGTCTCTAGGAACTATAGTGATCATCTCTTTTCTGTCCTTAATATTGAAAATTTGTATTTTCTCTCTGTCTTATTTCCTTCATTATTCTAGCTACCGGTTGTCAATTCTCAAAGAATCAGATTATGGCTTTGTTAATTTTCTCTCTTGTATGATTTTTCTTACTTGACTTTAGTTCTTATTTTTATTATTCACTTTCTTCTAGAGGTACCTAAGGCTCTGGGTTTTTAAAACATTATTGTTTCCCTCCTTCATTTAGAGTGGATGTTTTTTATTGATGTGTCTTCAAGTTTGTTGATATTTCCTCTGTCATATCTATCCTTCTATTAAACAATTTAATAATATATTTTCAGCTACTATAATCTTATGTTCTAAAACTTTTGGCTCTTTGAAAAATTTTTTTACTTCCCTCCTGAGATTTTTAATCTCATCAATATATATAAAACATAAAAAAATATACATAGCTATATACACATACACTGCACCATATATGTGTTATGTATATGCAGAATACAAGATATGTATGCTATACACATACAAAAGACAACTAATATCAACTCCTAGATCAGTCAGATGTTGTAATTATCAAGAACTTTAAAACTGCTATTATGGGGTGCCTGGGTGGCTTAGTTGGTTAAGCATCCGACTTTGACTCAGGTCATGATCTCACAGTTTGTGAGTTCTGAGCTGTCAGTATAGAGCCTAGAACCTGCTTCATATTTTGTGTCTCCCTCTCTCTTTGCCCTTCCCTTGCTCACACTATCTTTCTCTGTCTCTCAAAAATAAACATTAAAAAAACCCTGATATTATAACTATGCTCAATGAGGTAAAATATATATATATGGTAAAAAAATATAATATTATATTATATATATATAATAGCTGCTTTAAAGTCTTTGATAATTACAACATCTGATTGATCTAGGAGTTGGTATTAGTTGTCTTTTCTTATAAAGTTCTTTTATAATTTTCCATTATAAATGATATCCAGTGCATACCATGTACTTCCAGATTGTATATTTGATGCTGCAAATTTGTGTTGTGGAAATTCTGGATTTTCTCACTGCCTGGAGAATACCCATGTTTTACTCTCATGGGGAATGCGTGTAGATCCAATTATGTCTTTTCACAATTGGGGTCGCTGCAGCTCAGCTCTCAGCTCTGTTCTTCCTGCCTTGGCTGCAAATCACTTTCTCTTTTCTGCACATGTGCATGGTGTAGGAATCTTGGAGATTTGGGCTGAATTTAAAACATACTTGGGTTTTTGGGTGGCTGGGTGGCTTGATCAGTTAAGCATCTGAATCTTGATCTCAGCTCAGGTTCATGGGATTAATTCCTGTGTTGGTCTCCATGCCGACAGCTCTGAGTCTGTTGGGAATCTCCCTCTCTCTCTCTGCCCCTTCTCTGCTCATGCTTGCATGCTCTCTTTCTCAAAATAAAAAATAAACTTTAACAACACAACAAAGAGAAATATAATTGGGGTTTATTTTTGCACTGGTCCTCTCGGTTCCGTGGCTCCCACATAACTGTCTGGTGAAGGTAGCTCCTGAGGCTTTGCCCTGGTTCCTCCAGCCAGAAAGAAACTTGGTTATGTATTGGAATTTTAGGCACTATTATGTGGCCACCATGATGACTATGTTGCCCCTGGGGCAAGGTGTAAAAATTGGGGTACTGGTGCCATGACAATTGCTTGCTCCACATTTAGACTCTTTTCCAAAGTCTGCCTTAAAAAAATCAGATTCCAAATTTCTCAGGCAATTGCCTTTCTGTACTTTGTTTAGAGGTTAAAGCGGTTATTTGCAGAAGGATCACTGAGACAGTACACTCTTCCATAGGGTTGGGCTTCTAACCCTCCCAAATTGCTCTTTCTTGAGGTTTCCTCTCAAAGGTGGCACCTACTGCCCCAGGTGGCTTTGTGTTTTTGCCCTTGCCTGGAGTTTCTGTTCCTTCCTCCCACTGCTGCCTGTCAACCACTTCACTGCAGAGATTAAAAACTATTTGCATTGTCTAGAAATGTGCAGTCAGTTCAAAATGTTAATGAGAGAGGAGGGCAAGATGGCGGAGAAGTAGGGAGCTCCGTACATTTCACTCAACCCCATATCCCACAGGGAGAAGGCCTGAAGCCATAGGAACCCTTACAGAATCCAGGAGTTTGGGAGAAAAAGGAGACAGAGTCCTCTAAGAAAACCTAGCATGAGTGAGAACTGGGGAAGATAAAATCGGGCCGGAACCAGAGACACAGAGGGAGGGGGGGAACCCCCTCTGCGGAGAGCCAAAGTGAGTCTAGGGGGGAAAAAAGTGGCCAAAACTGCTCAAGACACTGTCCCTGTCGCTGGGGAAGAGAAAAACGCTCAGGACACAGAGGGATCCAGTTTCCTGCTCTCCAGCTGACCCTGGGTGAGACACACGCGTCTCAGGTGACCCCCAGGGAAACTGCTTCCCGCTTGCCAGCTTGACCTGGAGGGGATGTGCGGGGCCCGTGCCTCTTCTGGCTCGGCTGGATCCCTAGGGGGGAGGCAAAAGGCTTAAAACTTCTGAGACAGAAATTTGCCCGCGAGGTTATATTTCAGGTGACAGGACACAGAGGGGTCCAGTTTCCTGCTCTGCAGCTGACCCTAGGGGGGACGCATTTGTCCCGGGCGACTGCGGATGAAACTGCTCCTTGCTCGCCATCCCGACCTGGAGTAGAGGGGAGCAGCGGCTTCTGGCTCAATCCCCAGGGGGAAGGTGAGAAGCTTGAAAGGGCCCTGAGGGGCTCGCCTGCGAGTTTATATTTCAGGCAATTTCAGTGGGGCACACAGACTGAGATCTGGAAAGAAGGCGGACTGGTATTTGGAAAGAGGGCTTGGCCTGGGATATAGAGTGTGGCCACCTTGGCTGTGCCCCTGGCACAGGAAGTTTACACACCCAAAAAAGTGAGTTGCAGTGCTTGGTTCAAGAAGGGACTGGAGCACTGCCACTCTTCTCCCCACAACCGCCAAGGCAGGATTCCCGCAGGTGAGACGGACCAAACCACGCCCATCCAGAGCCAGGGCAAGACCAACATGGATGCACTGCCCTGATTAATTCTGGTTACTGGCTTGCTGAAACAGTCACATTTAATCCATTCTCTAGATGTAAATTCTACACCTACCTACCTTTTCATCTCTTTCTCTCTGGAGTAATCAGACTATATAGTTTCTCTGGATAACAGCATCATCATTATTTTGCCTCTTCTTCAACCATGTTCCACTCCTTCGCTCTTTGAAAGAAGATTCTTATTCCTTCTGCCTGCTCATTTTATTTCAATTTCGCTTCATCCCCACCCTGTCATTTCTCTCTTTCTCTATGCTCTTCCAATAGCACTGCATACGCCCGGCAATTTATTTGTAGTTGAGAAATCTGGTTATATGCTTTAAAATATTCTTTGTCTATTGGGTTTCTTCACTTTTTCCTTTTCTTTTCTACGTATTTTTATTTCTTATTATTCGCTTTCCCTCCTCCCCCTTTTCTGTTTTCTTTTTCATTTTCCCTCTCGGTTTCCGTGTTTGTTGGATTTGTCTGTGCGTTTGTGTGCCTTAGTCCCTTGTGTGTTTGTCTGTTTTCTTTTCCAAGGCTACCTCAAGAAACAAGCCAAAGTACACATGGTGGAGAGTCCCAAATATCACTACGAGTAAGAAAATAAAATAACCAAGGTCTCAAAAAGAGAGACCAAGAGATACCATTCAAAGAACAATTTCTGAATATACAGACCCTGGACAGTCAAAGAGTCTTGTTTGGTACAGCAGCGCTCACAGGTGCAGAGTGCATAATAAGCTTTTAAAACTAAGAAGAGATAGAAAGCTAACCAAAATGATGAAACGAAAGAGCTCTCCTCCAAAGAAATTCCAGGAAGAATTGATAGCTAAAGAACGGCTCAAGACAGACATAAACAAAATAACTAAACAAGAATTCAGAACAATAATTATAAAATTAATCACTGGGCTTGATAAAAGCACGGAGGACATCAGAGAAATTATGGCTACAAACAATATGGAGATTAAAAATAGTTATGATGAATTTAAAAATGTGATAAATGAGATGCATAATAAACTGGAGACTTCCAATGCATGGATTGAAGAGACAGAAAGGAGAATAAATGATTTAAAAGATACAATTATAGAAAAAGAAGAAACTGAGAAAAATAGAAATTGATCCAGGAACATGAAAGACGAATTTGAAAGCTCAGCAGTACAATCAAATGGAACAATATCCATATCATAGGAATCCCAGAAGAGGAAGAAAGAGGGAAAGGTGCTGAAGGAGTCCTGGAACAAATTATAGGAGAGAACTTCCCCAACCTGAGGAGGGAAGTAGATGTTGAAATTCAAGAGGCAAAGAAAACTCCCCTCAAACGTAACATGAATCAATCTTCTGCAAAACATATCACAGCGAAACTAGCAAAATATAAGAACAACGAGAGACAATGAAATCTGGCCATGTGTAGCAACATGGATGGACCTTGAGGGTGTTATGCTGAGCGAAATAAGTCAGGCAGAGAAGGACAAATACCATATGTTTGCACGTATAGGAGGATTAGGAGGAACTTGACGGAGGAACAAGGGGGAGAAGAAGGGCGGAAATGGTGGGGGAAAGGGAGAGAGGCAAACCATGAGAGACTCTTGAATGCTGACAAAAACTGAGGACGGATGGATGTGGGGGGGAGGGGGGATGAGCATGGAGGAGGACACTTGTGGGGATGAGCACTGAGTGTTATGTGGAAACTAATTTGACAATAAACTATTTGTAAAACAAAACAAAACAAAACAAAACAAAAAAAAAGAACAAGAGAATTTTGAAAGCAGCTAGGGAGAAAAGGGCCCTAACATACAAAGGGAAACCTATCAGAGTGGTGACAGACCTATATACTGAAACGTGGCAGGCCAGAAAGGAATGGCAGGGAATCTTCAATGTGATGAACAGAGAAAATATGCAGCCAAGAATCCTGTATCCAGCAAGCGGGTCATTCAGAATAGAAGGAGAGCTCAAAGTCTTTCCACATAAAGAAAAATTGAAAAATTTGTCACCACTAAACCAGCCCTACAAGAAATCCTGAGGGGTACTCTCTGAGGGACGTGTTGCAAGAAACGCAAGATGCTAGAGTCACACCACAAGAATGAATCCCACAAATGACACGATGACTCTAAACCCACATATCTCAATAATAACACTGAATGTAAATGGGCTGAATGCTCCAATCAAAAGACATAGGGTAGCAGAATGGATAAAAAAACAAAATCCATCTATTTGCTGTCCACAAGAAACTCATTTTAGACTAGAGGACACCTTCATATTGAAAGTAAGGGGGTGGAGAAATATCTATCATGCTACTGGAAGTCAAAAGAAAGCTGGAGTAGCTATACTTATATCAGACAAACTGGACTTTAAATTAAAGAAAATAACAAGGGATGAAGAAGAGCATTATATAATAATTACAGGGTCTATTTATCAGGAAGAGCTAAGAATTATAAATGTCGACGCACCAAATATGGGAGCACCTAAATACATAAGACAATCACAAACAGAAACATTCATCGATAAGAACGTGCTAATAGCAGGGAACTTTAATACTCCACTTACAGCAATGGACAGATCAACTAGACAGAAAATCAATAAAGACATAATGGACATAAATGACACATTGGACCAGATGGATTTGACAGATATATTTAGAACTCTACATCCCAAGACCACGGAATTCACATTCTTCTCAAGTGCGCATGGCACATTCTCCAAGATAGATCACATACTGGGACATAATGCAGCCTTCAATAAATATAAAATAATTGAGATCATACCATGCACACTTTCAGATCACAATGCTATGAAACTTGAAATCAATAACGTGAAGAAGTCTGGAAAACCTCCAAAAACATGGCAGTTAAAGAACACCCTACTAAAGAACGAATGGGCCAATCAGGCAATTAGAGAAAAATTGAAAAATATATGGAAACAAATGAAAACGAAAATGCAACAATCCAAACGCTATGGGATGCAGCGAAAGCAGTCCTAAGAGGAAAGTACATTGCACTCCAGGACTATTTCAAGAAATTAGAAAAAGCACGATTGCAAAATCTAACAGTGCATCTAAACCAACTAAGGGAGAGCAACAAGAGCACTCGGAACCCAGTAGAAGGAGAGAAATAATAAAAATCAGGGCAAAAATAAACAATATAGAAACCAAAGAACAGTTTAACAGATCAATGAAACCAAGAGTTGGTTCTTTGAAAAAATAAACAAATTGACAAACCTCTAGCCAGGCTTCTCAAAAAGAAAAGAGAGAGCACTCAAATAGACAAAATCATGAATGAAAATGGACTGATTACAACCAACCCCTCAGAAATACAAGCAATTATCAGGCAATACTATGAAAATCTATATGCCAACAAACTGGACAACTTAGAAGAAATGGGCAAGTTCCTAAACACACACTCACTACCAAAATTCACACGGGGAGAGATAGAAAACCTGAACAGACCTGTAACAAGTGAGGAAATCAAATCAGTTATCAAAAATCTCCCAAAAAATAAGAGCCCTGGCCCAGATGGCTTCCGTGGGGAATTCTACCAGACATTTAAAACAGAACCATTTTCCTCAAACTATTCCAAAAAAATAGAAATCGAAGGAAAACTTCTGTACTCATTTTAAGAAGCCAGCATCACTTTGATTCCCAAGCCAGAGAACCAGCAAAAAAGAAGAACTACAGGCCAACATCCTTGATGAATACGGATGCAAAAATCCTCAACAAGATACTTGCAGGAGGAATTCAACAGCACATAAAAAGAATTATCCAACAAGATCAAGTAGGATTCATTCCTGGGTTACAGGGATGGTTCAATATTCACAAATCAATCAATGTGATACATCAAATCAACAAAAGAAAAGATAAAAACCATATGATCCTGTTGATAGATGCAGAAAAAACCTTTGACAAAATACAGCATCCGTTCCTAATAAAGACCCCCAAGAAAGTCAGGATAGAAGGAGTTTACTTAAACATCATAAAAGCAATCATGAGAAGCCCTCAGTTAACATCATCCTCAACAGGGAAAAACTGAGAGCTTTCTCCCTGAGATCAGGAACATGACAGGGATATTCACTCTCACCACTGTTGTTTAACATAGTGCTGGAAGTCCTAGCATCAGCCATCAGACAACAAAAGGAAATCAAAGGAATCAGAATCGGCAAAAAAGAAGTCAAACTTTCACTTTTCGCAGACGACATGATACTCTACGTAGAAAACCAGACAGACTCCACCAGAAGCCTACAAGAACTTTTCCAAGAATTCATCAATGTTGCAGGGTACAAAATCAACGTACAGAAATCACTTGCATTTTTATACATCAACAATGAAGCAACAGAAGGAGAAATCAAGAAACTCATCCCATTCAAAATTGCACAAAAAACCATAAAATACCTCGGAATAAACCTAACCAAGAATATAAGAGATCTGTATGATGAAAACTATAAAAACCTTATGAAGGAAATTGAAGAAGACATAAAGAAATGGAAAAACATTCCTTGCTCATGGATTGGAAGATTAAATATAGTTAAAATGGCATTACTATCCAAAGCAATCTACACATTCAATGCAACCCCAACTAAAATTGCACCAGCATACTTCTCAAAACTAGAGCAAACTATCCTAAAATTGGTATGGAACCACAAAACACCCTGAATAGCCAAAGACATATTGAAGAATAAAACCAAAACGGGAGGCATCACCATCCCAGACTTTCGCCTCTACTACAAAGCAGTCATCATCAAGACACTACGGTATTGGCACCAAAACAGACACATAGACCAATGGAATAGAACTGAGAACTCAGAATAGGACCCAAAAGTATACAGCCAACTAATCTTTGACAAAGCAGTAAAGAATATCCAATGGAAAAAAGACAGCCTCTTTAACAGATGGTGCTGGGAGAACTGGACAGCAGCATGCAGAAGAACGAAACTAGATCATTTTCTCACACTACACACAAAAATAAACTCAAAATGGATAAAGGATCTCAGTGCGAGACAGGAAACCATTAAAACTCTAGAGGAGAAAGCCAGAAACAACCTCCTTGACCTCCACCGCAGCAATTTCTTACTTGACACATTCCCAAAAGCAAGGGAATCAAGAGCAAAAATGAACTATTGGGACCTCATCAAGATTAAAAGCTTCTGCACGGCAAAGGAAACAATCTATAAAACTAATGGGTAACCAACATAATGAGAAAAGATAGTTGCAAATGACATATCAGATAAATGGTTAGTATCCAAAATCTAAAAGGAACTCACCGAACTCCACACCCGAAAAACAAACAACCCAGTGAAGGAATGAGCAGAAAATATTAACAGACACTTCTTTAAAGAAGACATGCAGATGGCCAACAGACACATGAAATGATTCTCAGCATCCCACCTCATCCGGGAAATACAAATCAAAACCACACTGAGATACCACCTCACGCCAGTCAGAGTGCCTAAAATGAGCAAATTAGAGGACTCTAGATGCTGGCGAGGATGTGGAGAAACGGGTACCCTCCTTCACTGTTGGTGGGAATGTAAACTGGTGCAGCCCCTCTGGAAAATAGTGTGGAGGTTCCTCAAAAAATTAACAACAGAAGCCCCCTGTGACCCAGCAATAACACTGTTAGGAATTTACTCAAGGGATACTGGATTGCTGATGCGTAGGGGCACATGGACCCCAATGTTCATAGCAGCACTCTCAACAATAGCCAAAACATGGAAAGAGCCTAAGTGTCCATCAATGGATGAATGGATCAAGAAGATGTGGTTTATCTATACCATGGAATACTACATGGCAATGAGAAAGAATGAAATCTGGCGATGTGTAGCAACAAGTCAGGCAGAGAAGGACAAATACCATATGTTTGCACATATAGGAGGATTAGGAGGAACCTAACGGAGGACCGTGGAGGAGAAGAAGGGGGGAAATGGGAGGGGGAGAGGGAGGGAGGCAAACCATGAGAGACTCTTGAATGTTGAGAACAAACTGAGGACTGATCGGTATGGGGGGGAGGGGAAGGGGGTGATGGGCATGGAAGAGAGCACTTGTGGGGATGAGCACTGGGTGTTATATGTAAAACAACTTGACAATAAACTATTAAAGTAGGAAGAAAATAAAAACTGAAAAAAATGTTAATGAGACATAGGGAATCTAATTTTAAAAAATTTTGAAGAGTTTCTAGGTGAAATTGGGGAAGTGTCAATATCAGAAGTAGCTTAACATATTTAGCACCCCTCCTTTGATATGTTTTCTTCCCAACTGCCCCTTTTCCACACTGCCATTAGTTCTTTTCTTTTTGGTTTTGACATACAGATCTTTCCCTGAGTACTCTTTCCTCTCAACACATACTTATTACTTTTAAATATTTAATAACAAACATCCAATGTATACTAAAGTAGGAAGAATGGTATACTGAACCACATATATGCATCTCCCAGCTTCTACAATTATTATTCATGGCTGTCTTGCTTAATTTATAACCCCATTTACTTCCTTGCTCACACCAGCGTGTTTTGAGTAAATCCCAGACATCATATTATTTTATTGATAAAAATTCTGGTTTCTTTCTTTAAAGAACTCCTAAAAATAGTTATAATATTATTTTTACCCACAAAGGACAGATAATATTTCCTCATTATTGTCAGATATTCATTATTTGCTACTTAAAGTTCTCTGAAAGTCTCATAAATTTTTGAAGTTTATCTTAATCAAGATCTTAATAAGGTCTATTGATTATAATTACCATGTGATTTTTTTTTTTTACTATTTGAGAAAGTTTGCATTTTTATTCTTATTTCATAATTTCCTATTACTACCTTTATTGAAACTATTGTTCTTTTCCTTTGTGCTATAGCCTGTGAGTTCCATATAAGATCAATATTGGTATTAAATACCACTGCTCTCATTTTCCTCTCTTTCCCTGTCCCTCTAAACTGTCCTCCCCTAAACTCCTCCAAATCCCTCTTTGGCACCATCTGCCCTGTCATTAGGACTTTGTCCAGTTCCAGTCTTACTGAAAACCTACATCCTTTGTGTCCTGCTCCATCCACTCCTGTATTCTAATTTTCTTTTTAAATTTTTTAAATGTTTATAATTTTTTGAGAGACAGAGTGAGACAGAGCATGATCAGGGGAGGGACAGAGAGAAAGGGAGACACAGAATCCAAAGCAGGCTCCAGGCTCTGAGCTGTCAGCACAGAGCATGATGCAGGGCTCAAACCCATGAACTGCAAGATCATAACCTAAGCCAAAGTCAGATGCTTAACTGACTGAGCCACCCAGGTGGCCCTGTATTCTAATTTTCAAGCTAATGTCCACTTAATCTATCGGAGGACAAAGTCATGACTCTACAGACAATGTAGAAAGCCTCCCCATTTTCCTCACCCTCTTGCCCCTGGAAACCATTATTCTACTATTTCTATGAGTTTGGCTTTTTTTGTTTGTTTGTTTTTCTTTAAAGATTCCACATATAAGTGAGATTGTACTGTGCCTGACTCTCTGCATCTGACATTTTACTGAAAAGAAATTTGTCTTAAACTCAAAGGGTGATTCTGAATATAAGAATTTCTTTCTCTGTGATAGGCTTGTATAACACCTATCTGACATAGAGAGCTTTACAATGACTTTCAAATTATAGGGGATATATATTCTGTTTCTTTTGCATGTCATTAAGCTCAAAAGAACAGTTGGTGAACAATATACCAGCTGACAACCTGCATGTATGTGACAGTAATTCAAACCTTTAAATTTCTAACATTTAACTAAAGAACGAAAGTCATCTGATGAAATATCCCCCTGTGGTCATTTTATAACTTTATGTACACATCAAAATTGCTTTTATTCATTAAAAATTAATGAGATTCTGTCTAGATAGAAAGCATGTTATTCTTGGTTCTTTGACATTTAAGGTCCTTAGTTTAAATTCAGAAAGTACTTTTACTTCCTTTGAAGACTCATCAGCTGTCAATAGCCTCTTACATTCTCTTTTCTAGTCACATATGAGTATATTTTGTTCATTTTTATTCCTCTGTGCTTCTTCTACTCTCTCTGTCTTAAATTCCTACACGTTCTTAAGCATGTGGAAAATTTCTAGCCTGGATTCAAAAGTCACTTTCTCTATGTAGCATTAACTTCCCAGAAAAGGAATGACTTACCTCTGTCTGTGTTTCCTTTGGAATTCATTCATATGGATGGCAGAAAAGTGTAGCAGTTGTGCTCTGGAGTTAGGTCTGGATTTGAGTCCCTGTGTTATCATTTACTAGCTGTTTGATATGGAGTCAGTTATACAAGCTTTCAAGTTATCTCCTCCCCTGTGAAATGCAGGTAATAATACTGCTTAGTTCATTGGATTGTTGTGGCACTTAAATGAGATAATATACATAGACTGCTTATTCTAGCTCCTGACATGTATTTGGAAAGTGCTAGTTGTTTTTGTTGTTTTTACTATTATTACTATTGCCTTGTAATGTATTTCATGATATGTTCCTTCAGTATTCTCTCCAGATGATGAATTCTTTTGGAACAAGGACCATTTCTTATTCAATTTATCATAATTGCTATCTAATGCATACTCTTGCATATAGATGGACAATAAGTATTGAGCAGATTTTTGCCAAATGCATTACTTAACAAACAACTCTGTTATCAGTTATTACTGTTTGTTTAATGTAGTTCATCATGTTATTACAAATAATTTTCTTAGCAACCATTGGTGATTTCATACAATACTATTTGGTTTAGTAGACATGTTTTATTTATGAATACCATTCTGACATTTGAGGACTATATAGAAAATAATGGCACAGATTTGTTTTTTTAAAACATTTACAAAGACTTTTAAATAAGAATAAAAAAACTCTTATGGGTGATTACAGTTTCAGGTAGGAAGTAAACAGTGAAACCCAGTTCACTCAGTGGTTAGCAGAGAGAATTAAAGGTTTATACAACCATTCAAATGGCAGGGGGAGGAAATGTCTCTTTATTAAAGGGAGTCATGGGAAGAACACAGATCATTACCCCAGCTTCTGCGGCACCATGGTGAGTGACTCTCAGGAGAAGCCCTGGAAGCCAAGAGAAGCTACTAACCAGTGATTTGTGTTTACTTCCCTTTGGAGAATAATGGCTTTCCCTTCTCTTCTGCTTTCCAAATGTTATATATGTCCCTCTTATTAAATAATTCTAAGGGCAAAGGAATCCTGGGACATACAGTTTCAAATTTCTGTCTTGAAATGCAGAAGCTAAGGCATTGCTGACTTTCACTAACTTGAAAGTGAAAGGCAATTCACTTTCAACACATTTTCTAGAGTAAAAAAATAAAGTGAAAATATTTGAGAATAATATTTATAATAATATAATAATAATATTTGAGAATAATGAATTATTTGTGGAAAGTTGTAATCCATTGCATGGTGACTCCAATTTATTTTTTCATGCACTAGTCTCTTCTTTCTATTTTGGTTTCAGGTGTCACTATTGCTTCTAGGATCCTACAAAGAGCTCATTGCTCAGACAATACTGGATGATATGTTTGTCACATTATGATGTTGCTCACTTAAAATGATGCCCATTATTGGTTATTTTCCATATTTGCATGGAAAAAAAAACTGGCTATGCTTATCCCACATGCATAGCATTCTGAGAGCAGAGAATAACTAAGCATCACCAATTTCTGTCGTTTTCTTCTACTATTTCTGAAAGTCGTCACCTTCTCATGACCACTAACACCACACCATTAATCTAAATAACCAATAGCCTGGACAGCTGTTGAAATTTTTAAATGTGTGTACATGCATCTTTTTCACACATACATATCTGTTAAATTTTTCCATATGAGAATCTTATCACCTTGTTTTTGTGTAAAATAACGTTTAAAATCACTATATTCCCATTAAAAAATAAAATGAACTATTTTTTGTGTTATAGAATTAACAAGCTATTAACAAAACAGGTACAAAATTTTTAAGAAGAAAATAAAAATTCTATTACAAAAGTGTCCATTACTAAAACTGTAGTGTATATATTTTAAAATATTTTTCTATATTTTCCTGTACATTAACACATGCACATATTTCCAAATTAGGCAGTAGTTAACATATTCCTCGGGAAAGTCAACCTATATGTTTACACTTAGCAATTTATTAGGAATATTTTCTGTGTCAATAGCTTATTAGATGAATATCACAATGTTTGATGGCTATGTACTTCATGCTGTCAGATCATATGGTCTTTTGCATTTTTTATCACTTTAAACAATGTTTTGTGTAGTGTCTGCAAATGTACAGAATGATGAATGAACATGATGTTGATTAATTGTTGGTAATATGTATATAACTTTATTATGTTTTATGGAAGGTAGGATTAAGATATTGATGAAACTAGAAAAATAAGTTGCAACTAGATAGTGAGGAGTCTATTTGCTATAAAATTGAAGAAGATGAAAAAGGTTAAGTGTGATTTATGTTAATACTGGGTATGATTTGTCCCCAATAACGTAAATGAATAATTTTTTCATAAAATTTATTCTTGCTTTGAATTGTTAGAATTTCAGTCATGTAAATTTCTTATGAAGGTGAAATTCTCATAAAATAAAAGTAACCATTTTAAAATGTGCAATTCATTGGGATTAGAACATTGATAATATTATGTACCACCACTTAATATCAATTTCTAAAACATTTTTATCACCCTAAAAGAAAACTCCAAATGTATTAAGCATTTGATTCCCATTTTCCCTGACTCCTGGTGCCTGACAACTATCAATCTGCTTTCTATCTCTGTTGATTTCCCGTTTTTGATTTTTCATATAAATGTGGTCATATAATATGTGGCCTTTCACTTACCATATTGTTTTAAAAGTTCATTCACGTAGCATGTCAGTAATCAGTTATTTTTTATGGATGAATAATATTCTGTTATTTGTATATACGATATTTTATCTATTCATCCATCTGTTGAGTGGAATTGCTGGATCACATGGCAATTCTGTTTAAGTTTTTGAGGACCCACCAAGCTGTGTTTCACAATAGCGGAGACATGTTTCATTTTCCCCAGTAGTATAAGAGGGTTCCAATTTCTCCATCCCCTCACCAACATTTGTTATCCCTCCTGCTTAAATTATAACCATCCCGGTGGTGCAAAGTGTATCTCATTGTGGTTTTTATTTTCTTAATGATTGATGATCTTGAATGCTTGGTAGCCATTTATATATTTTATTTAAAGGAATGTCTGGGGCGCCTGGGTGGCTTAGTCGGTTAAGCCTCCGACTTTCGCTTAGGTCATGATCTCGCGGTTTGTGGGTTCGAGCCCCGCGTCGGGCTCTGTGCTGACTGCCNGCCAAGGGCTGGGGTGAAGAGGAATAAAGTAATGGAGAGCTGAGCTCTAGATCTGTGCAATGGGGGCAGAGAGTGCAAAGCCTGGCCCCTTGCCCTGTCCCGGGCCACCTGCCAGCCCTGTTCCTCTCCCTCCACCCAGGGCAGCTGAATGAAGCTGTTATCAGCAAGACATAAAGGAGATATAAGACATAAAGCAGAGTTGGGGCTCCTGGGTGGCTTAGTCGGTTAAGCTTCCGACTTTCGCTTAGGTCATGATCTCGCGGTTTGTGGGTTCGAGCCCCGCGTCGGGCTCTGTGCTGACTGCCAGCTCAGAGCCTGGAGCCTGTTTCGGTCTGTGACTCCCTCTCTCTCTGACCCTACCCTGCTCACGCTCTCTCTCTCTCTCCTAGAAATAAGTAAAACATTTAAAAAAAAATAAAGGAATGTCAGTTCAAGTACTTTGCCCATTTTTAAATTGAGTGGTTTGTATTTTGTTGTTGAGTTCTAAGAATTCTTTATATGTTCTCGATTTAGGCCCTGATCATATATAGGATTTACAAATATTCTTTTCTATTCTGTAGGGTGTCTTTCACTTTCTTGATAATGCCTTTCAATGCATGAAAGTTTTACATTTTATTAGAGTACAGTGTATATATATTTTCTATTTCTGCTCTTGCTTTTTGGTGTCGTATGAAGAATCTATGGCCCATCCAACATCATTAAGATTTACAGTGTTCTTTCTTCTAAGAGTTTAATAGTTTTAGCTCATGCATTTGGGTCTTTGATCCATTTTTAGTTAATTTTTATAGATGGCATGAGGTTGAGCATAAATTCATTCTTCTGCATATGAAAAGCCTGTTTCTCAGCACTATTTGTTAAATAGACTATTCTTTCCTCATTGAATGATCTCAGCACTCTCCTCTAAAATTATTTGAGTTTCCTTCTGGAATGAATGATTGAATTAATTAATTAAATTTATTCCATTGGATTACAAGCGTATCCATATGCCAGTTAAGCAATGTTTGGTCACTCTTTGTTGCTTTGTGGTAAGTTTTCAAACCAGAAATGTGACTTCTCCATCTTGGATCTTTTTCAAAATTATTTTAGTCCCTCAGAGACCTTTGTAATTTGGTTGGAATTTGAGGATTGACTATTTTCTACAAAAAGCCCATTGGAATTTTAATTGAATCTGTAAATTCCTTATTGTGATCTTAGCATGATTATCCCCCAAACACAAACGCCAGATGCATTTACATTATTTAAGTTTTCTTTAATTTATTTCAGCAGTGCTTTAGAGTTTTCAGTGGACAATTCATCCATTTCCTTGGCTACATTTATTCCTAGATATTTTGTTCTTTTGGATGCTGTTGTAAACACAGTTGTTTTCTTAATTTCCTTTTCAGATTGTTCATTACCAGTGTTTAGAAATGCAGTTGACTTTTGCATGCTGTAATTTGACTTTATTTATTAGCGCTTATAGTCTCTTTATGCATTTATATTCCAAATATAAGCTCATGACATCAGCAAATAAGGATACTTTTGCTTTTTCTGTTCTGATTTGGATGTTTTTCATTTCTTTTGTTGCCTAATAACTCTGGAAAAAGTAAGCATTCTTATTCCTGATCTTAGGAGGAAGGCTTTCAGATTTTCACCATTGAGGATGAAGTTAGTTGTGGATTTTTCATTAATGTCATTTACCAGATTGAAGAAATTTCTTTCTATTTCTAGTTTGTTAAGTGTATTTATCATAAAAGATTGTTAGATTTAATACAATTATTTTTTCTGCCTCAATTGGATGATTATTCTATTTAAAACATTCATTCTATTAATGTGACCGATTACATGGTTTCTGTGGTGAACCACTCTTGCACTCACGGATAAGTCCTATGTCATCATTGCAAAGGCTTAAATGTTTATGTTCTTCTTCATTCCAAAATTCACATGCTGAGGCCCTAATCTCTGGTATTTGGAGACAAAGGCTTTGGGCCTTTGGGAAGTAGTTAGATCATGATGGTGGGGCCCTCATAAATGGGATTAGTATCCTTATAAAAGACACCAGGGAGCTGGCTTTCTCTCTCAGTCTGTTCTCCACTGTGAGAGGGTATAATGAAAGATGGCCATGTACAAACGAGGTCCCCATGTACAAACTAGGTACAAACTTGGTCTCCACCAAGAACCTGATCCCAATCAGGGAATTGGGCATCCCAATCTCACACTTCCCAGTCTCCGAACTGTGAGAAGCTACTCAATTGATGGTAGTTTGTTATAGTGGCCCGAGCTAAGATAATTGTGCTATTAATATTTTTAATATATTGCTGGATTTGCTTTCCTAGTATTTGGTGAGTATTCTTATATCTATATTCTTAAGAGATTTGATATGTAGTTTTATTTTCTTATGATATCTTTGTCTGACTTACGTATTAAGATAATGCTGTCCTCATAGAATGAGTTAGGAGGTGTTCTCTCTTCCTCTATATTTTAGAGGAGTTTGAGAAGACCCAGTGGTAATTCTTCCTTTAATTGGTAGAATTCTTCAGGGAAGCCATCTATTCCTGGGCTTTCTTTTTTGGGAGTTTTTTGATTACTTATTCAATCTCTTTACTGGTTATAGGTTATATGGATTTTTTTTTTCTTGAGTCTGTTTAGTTTGTGTGTTTCTGGGAATTTGTCCAAATCATCTCTGCTGGTAAACATCCATTTATAATATTCTCTTATAATCCTTTATATTTCTATTAATGCAAGTTTGATAGTAATGTTTCCACTTTCATTTCTGATATTATTAAGTTTAGTCTTCTGTGTTTTTTCCTTGTCAGTATAGCTAAGTGCTTGTCACTCTTAGTGATCATAAAAATATTTTTTGTTTTTCTCTACTATTTTTGATTGTCTATTTCATTTATCTCTGATCTAACTTTTATTACTTCCTTCCTTTTGCTGGCTTTGGTGTTTTTTTTTTTTAATATTTTTATTTATTTCTAGGAAAGAGAGAGAGAGAGACAACGTGAGCAGGGGAGGGTCAGAGAGAGAGGGAGACACAGACTCTGAAATAGGTTCCAGGCTCTGAGCTGGCAGTCAGCACAGAGCCCGACGCGGGGCTCAAACCCAGGAGCCGCGAGATCGTGACCTAAGCGAAAGTCGGACGCTTAACCGACTAAGCCACCCAGGTGCCCCATTGCTGGCTTTGGTTTTAATTTGTTTTTCTTCTTCTAGTTCCTTAAGGTATAAAATTAGATAATCAGTTTGAGGCTTTTCTTCGTTTTTACTGTAGATGTTTATAGTTATACATTTCCCTGTGAACTCTGCTTTTGCTGCATCCCATAAATTTTGTTATGTTGTGTGCTCATTTTCATTCATCTGAAAGTATTTTCTGACTTCTCTTTGTGATTTATTCTTTGATTCATTGGTGATTTAAGAGAATATTGTTAATTTCCACATATTTGTAAATTTTTCATAGTTCCTGGATTGATTTCTATTCACTTTTCATTGTTGCTAGAGAAGATTCTTTGGATGATTTCAGTATTTTTACATTTGTCTAGGTTTATTTTGTGACCTAAAATATGATCTAACCTCATGAATGTTCCATGTGTCCCATTATTTTTGGAAAAAAGCAAACATCTTAACATGTCTTACCAAAACAAATAACCTGTCCCCTAACCATTCCTCTAGCTTTATTTTGTACCTAACTCTCCTTATGCTCATTACTTCTGCCAAACCGCTCTCTTTTATGCCCTCAGATTTGCCCAGCTTCCTCTAACTAAAGGACTTTCATGCAGGCTGTGCTTCTTCCTGCATGCTGTTTCTCCCCTAAGCTAACAACCACATTATAGCCTTTTTATTGAACCACATTCTTCTCTTTAATAGAGCATTTCACAGTTGAAACATTAACTTTTTTTCTTATTATGTTATTAATGCCTACTTTTCCAATAGAATCTAAAGTTTGTGATAACAAGAACCAAGTTTATTTTTATTATTATTTTATCTCCAGAAGCTAGTACTTGGGACATAGTAAGTTTTCTATAGGCATTTGTGGAAAAATATATAAATATAGGTAAATGATGTGAAACTTCAATCCTCAAATAACCCAAATATCCCAGTTTTATTTAAGTCTGGTTACTAAATCCAAACAGTCTATAATAAAGGAGGGAGTCTACGTAAGTAAATTGGCAGCTATTATTCAACACATTCTTATAATTAATATATTACACATTGTCTGCTCCACTTGGAAGGAATGATTTTTTGTTGGTACCATTCACTGAGTTATTTGATACATTACATTTATTTTTATGGGAAATTTAAATGCCTATAATGTTCTAAGCATTAGACACAGGATATAAAAGACAATTTGGTAGTGCATTAAGCATCAGCCTCTCTCTCTTCATTTTAACTCTCCAATCAAAGCACTTATAAACTATTATCAGAACTAATATAAAGGGGATGATTTTTGGATTTCTTTGAAACTGAAAAAATCACAAATTTTATCTTTGTGCCATGGAATACAAAGATATAACTAGGAAGCACTTTTCAAATAATCTAATACTCCCTCCTTAATTTACAAATAAGAAAATTGAGGTTTAAACTGATTAAGAAATTAATTGAAGTCTAATATCTGGGAACTTAATCTCAAACTTCTAAAACTTGTAAGAAGCCTTATTCCATTATAACATGTTGTTACCATAGTATTTCTCAATTAATTCAATGCATTTTTATAAGAAGTGTATTTATTTTGGGGGCACCTGGGTGGCTTCATTGGTTAAGCGTCCGACTTGGGCTCAGGTCATGGTCTCATGGTTCACAAGTTTGAGCCCCATATTGGGTGAGCTCGAGCCCCACTTTGGGATTCTCTCTCTCCCCTTCTGTCTCTGCCCCTCACTCACTCATGTGCTTTCTCTGTCAAAAATAAGTTAATTATTTAAAAAATGAGTTTATTTTCATTATATTAAAAATAATGAAGGTGCAAGGTGCCTGGGGGGCTCAGTTGGTTAAGTGTGGGACTCTTGATTTCAGCTAAGGTCGTGATCTCACAGTTATGAGATCCAGCCCTGGGTGAGACTCTGCCCTGAGTGTAGAACCTGCTTGGGATTCTCCTCTCTCTGGTCCTCCTCTGTGCATTCTCTATCTCTCCCAAAATAAATAAATAAACATTAAAAAAAATAATGCAGGTGCTTCTGGTTTGAGCCATGAGGCAGTAATACATATCAGACTTGTCTTCTAACTACAAAATAAAATAATCTTGTCCAGTCATGGGAGGAAAGACAGAATAGGACTGGGGTCCTTGGGAGAAAGGAATCTTACAAGACAAGCTTTACCTATCTCTGACTTTCATACTAGGGGTGCTTTCTAAATCATGCCATAGGGAATTTAAGCCCAGAATTTAGCAGCAATCTGGGTGGAGGAAACACAGAATAAAATTCAAGGCCACTGAGGTGGCTGGAATATGAAGAACACGGTATAAAGAAGAAGGTGTCCAGAGGGCAAGTTCAGTATAAGATTGCCCTTGAGTCTTTGCCCAAATACTAAGTGCTACATACATGGGATGAGACTCCATGAAGTCCAGCAGGCAAAAGCTACTAGGATTGGTGGGGTCACACAATGCTGGCAGACATTGGAGAGCTGCTCCACCAGAATGAATGCCACAGACTTCCAGTTGAGAACACAGCAAAGCCAGAGCACAGGGCTACACAATCCACAGAGTAAAAGATACAAGCATGAATAAAATGAAGTTTATCAATCAGTAAATGAGTAAAACTAAGCTCGATATTATTCTAAGAAAACTAACATAATTCAAACTCTCTGTAGCATAATATCTATAATTTTCAGAAAGTCAGAGAAAATAACTACACTAAGAGATGTTGGAATTACAGGGTAAGGGCTTCTAAACAATTATTATCAATACATTAAAGGTTTAAGGGAAATGGGGATAAAAAGAATGACACATGTGGACTCAGCATAGAAATTCACATTTAGAAAAAGAACCAATGAAAATTCTGCATCAGCAAAATACAACTGTGCATGGAAATTTTTTCCTGACAGGCTAACAATGGGTTAGATAGTTACAGAAGGTGGATTAGTTGGATTGAGATGGGATAATAAAAAGGGAAACAGGGAGGTGCCTGGGTGGCTCAATGGGTTAAGCATCTGACTCTTGATCTCTCCTCAGGTCACTATCTCACGGTTCAAGAGTTTGAGCCCTATAAGTTCAAGAACCATGTCAGGTTCTGCACTGACAGCACAGAGCCTACCTGGGGATTCTATCTTTCTCGCTCTCTGCCCCTCCTTGCTCTCTCTCTCTCTCTCTCTCAAAATAAGTAAATAAACTAAAAAGAAAAAAAGACTGGAAAAGTCAGTGGCATATGGTCTAACATATTTCTGGTCAGAGTGCCAGAAGGAGAAGAGAGAGAAATTGAGGTAAAAAAAAAAAAAATCACAGAAATAATGACTGAAAACATTCCAGATTTAATGAAGAAGTGAATTTAAAAAGCAAGAAAACACAAAATGAACCATGTTCATTTCAGATTGATACAAACCACAAACAAGAAAAGAAACCTTAAAAGCAGTCAGAGGAATAAACCACATTGATATTGGATATAGGGAAACAATGATAAAAGTAACTACTAAAATATCATCAGAAACAGAACAATCAGGAAGAAAGTAGAATGATTCTTTTCAAATGGCATCACTGACCTAGAATTCTCTGTATTGCAAAAATAACTTTCAAAAATGAAGGCAAAATAAGAACATTTTAGGTAAACCAAGTTTGAATCATTTGTGTTTGGGAGACCTCCACTACAAGAAATCCACAAAGTTCACTAAACCCAAGGGAAATTATAGCAAATTAAAACTCAGATGTATGGAAGACAGCAAAGAGCACTAGAAATGATATATATGCAAGCAAATATAAAATAGTACTTTTTTCTTATTTCTGATGGTCTTTAAAGAAACATTGACTACTTAAAGCAAACATTAAACACTCTATTCTGGAGTTTGTAATATAGATAGAGATAAAATACTTATATGAGAGGCAAAAGAAAGTGCACTGCTATAAAGTTTTTAAGTTACAGCAATAATATTAATTAAAGGCAAACTTTAATAAGTTAAATATGCATGTTATAATGTCTAGAACAATCTAAAAATTTAAAGCAAAGAAATATAACTTAAAAGTCAATAGAGGTCATACAATGAAATATTAAAAATTGGTTAAAAGGAAGGCAGGGGAAAGAGAAAAGAATAAATAAATATAAAACAAATAGAAGAGAAAAATGGTAGACTTATAATAGAGCATATAAAAATTACATTGAATACAAATGGACAACATACACCATTTTATTCTTTTAAAGTTTTATTTATTTATTTATTTGAGAGACAGAGAGAGAGAGAGGAGATAGAGACAGTGAGTTGGGGAGAGACAGAGAGGGAGACACAATCCAAAGCAGACTCCAGGCTCTGAGCTATTAGCACAGAGCCGGACGCAGGGCTCCAACTCAGGAGCCATGAGATCATGACCTGAGCCCAAGTCAGATGATTAACCAACTGAGCCCCTTAGGCACCCCTAGATACACCATTTTAAAATCAGTGATTATTAGACTGGATAAAAAAGCAATTAAATGCTATTTGAAAATACATGCTAATTTTTTATTTTATTTTTTTAACTTTATTTATTTATTTTGAGAGAGAGGGAGAACATGTGCAAGGTAGGTGCAGAGAGAGAGGAAGAGAGAGAATCCCAAGCAGGCCCAGCACTGTAAGTGCAGATCTGGACTCGGGGGCTGGAACCCACAAACTGTGAGACCACGACATGAGCTGAAACCAAGCGTTAGTTGCTTAACTGACTGAGTCACCCAAGCGCCCCTGAAAATATATACTTTAAATAAAATGATACAGATTGTCAGGAGTGAAAGGATGGAACATATACCATGCAAAAACCAACCACAAAAGTTTTGGACTGATTTATTTATTTAAGACAAATTAGAATTCAAAACAATAAAAATTCCCAGAGATAGAGAGACATTTCATAATTATAAAAGGGTCAATTAGTAAAAACAAGAAAACATTCCTAAATGTGTAAGCCCCTAATAACATATGCAAAGAAAGTCATGAAGAAAGCATAGATAGGCCTATAAGGAGAAACAGATTAAAAAAATGTAGTCGGAAATTTTTTACACCATACTCTCTGTAATGAATGAAACAAGTAGACAATAAATTCAGTAAAGAATCTGAGAATATAAACCACACAACCTGCCACCTTGACCTAAATGAAAACTATCCAACAGTATATTCTTTTCTGTTTTAGAGGATACATCATATGCTAGGGCATAAAACCCAACTCAGTAAATTTAAAAGGATTGAAATCAAACATAATTTGTTCTCTATTCATAGCAAAATTTAAATAAACACAATAACAAGAAGATGACCTGGGAAATAACCAAATACTCGATAATCAGGTACTACACTTCTAAGTAATCTATGGCCCAAAGAAGAAACCACAAGAGCAATTAAGAACACATTTTTGAATTGAAAGAGAATTAAAAGTCAACCATATCAACATTACATTTGAAATTTATGTTTTTAAATGATCAAAACAGAAAAAAACGCTTAAAATAAACTATCTTAACAATATTGGAGGAGATAAAACTCAACATAAGTAGAAGGGTAAAGTAATAAGGATAAGAGAAGAAACCTCCATTGTCTTCTCAAGTGGTTACACAGTTACACCCTCCCACCCCACCCCAGTCTCTGTGTTGTGTCTGAGCCGCTTTGGTGAGTAGATTCAACCAAATAGGGAAGACTACCAGTCAGGTGTCTCTGTACAAGTTTATCATCCATTTCTATCTCTCCTTTTGGACTTTCAAATATAATACATTCAGTTTCAAACATCCAGTTTCTTTAAGGGTACAGACTCAACCATCCTGCCAAAGATCACCTTATCTAGGTTGCCAAAGCCAAACGCCCCACACCCTTCTCTCTACAGCTTGTCTGTTGACTCTTGCTGGGGGTCAGACACCATAAGCACAGGAAATGACCTGAGGCTGGAGAAGGGTGATTGTCTACTGAGCAGATGCCTTGTTCCAGAGGACTATAGTCTAGGTTTCCTAGCTCCTGGTTTGGCAGTCTTAGTACATTTCTGGTTTTGAGACATTAGTGCCCTAGCCCCTGGTGTGCGATAGTAATGATAAGATAGTTACTAGCTAAGTTATCCTTCCTTGGCCCAGTAGTGAGGTGATTTAATTTATACCTGACAAGTGAATATTAGTGTTTAATGAATTGATGGATCATAAGCAATAATTTAATATAGTAAATTAATGTAATTATACATTAATATATTAAATTAATGAATCTAATATTAAATCAGCTAAGCATAAATGTTGTTTCTTTTTTTAAATTTTTAATTTATTTTTAGGAGAGAGAGAGACAGCGTGAGCAGAGGAGGGTCAGAGAGAGGGAGACACAGACTCTGAAATAGGCTCCAGGCTCTGAGCTGGCAGTCAGCACAGAGCCCGACGCGGGGCTCGAACCCACGAACCGTGAGACATGACCTAAGAGAAAGTCGGACGCTTAACCGACTAAGCCACCCAGGTGCCCCATAAATGCTGTTTCTAAAGGACCTTGAAGGACAGACACAAAATGTAGAAGTTTCTGTAGAAGTTAGGCCCTAGAGATGTTTTGTGGGAAGTACAGGACGTGCCTCTTGGGGTGGCCGTGAACCCCAAGACTCGGGAAAATTCCATTTGGGGGAAGGAAGATGTCGTCTCATTTGGCTGAAAACTATAAACCAAATGAGCCTTACACTGAATGCTGTCCTACAGAGAACTGGAGGGGGCAGCGCTTCAGAGGGAAATAGAAAATTCTGCTACATGAAGTGAACATCAGGAAGACAAAATAATTCTATTGGAATGATGGAGGAGAAACATTAGTCTGGGAGTCTGAACACCTGAGCCCAAATCTTCTTGGGTCATGTTTGACATGTCACTTTATCTCTGTGATCCTCCATTTCTGCATTTGCAAAGGCAGCATTACCCATTCAGACTCCTCCAGGTCTGTGGGGAAATGAATCTATGAAAGTTAAATTCAGCTCCATTTGACAACAGACAAAACAGTCTCATTTAGTGATTATGGGATGACTTATGCTGGACAAGTTTTAATCAGTTTATTCATAAATTGGAATTAACGCTTTAAAAGTGATGGCATTAATTTCCAGTTATGTTCATGTCCGGATACTGTTTAGATATTTTTTCTAGCATGCGCTGGAGATAAAGAATCTGCTCTGCTCCAGCCCTGCTCCCTACAATTTCTGAAAGAGGGGGAGTAAAGAGAGTATTTTGTAAGCCCTAAAACTGTGACTGACCTTTTGGAACTGCAGGAATTTCTCCAGCCTGGTATGAGAAACTACTTAATAGAAGTTTAATAGAAGCCTCAAGGGACATTCCAGCACAAGTGACTATGTTTCAGGAATCAATTTCTACCCAAGCTCAGAACCTGAATTTGGAGAAAATTTAGGTTTTATCCTATGAGAAAGAGCCACAATTAGTCTCTTGAGGGTGGGCAGGCTTCCCTAGCTTCACACAGCTACAATGCAACTTCAGACCATTTTGTCCTTGCTCTGGATCTTTTCTGGCACTGTGGCCATGGATGACTTCAGGCTTTTAAATATGTGGGACTATGGAGTCACCGCTGACTCATTGACTAATGAATGGATCAGGCCTCAGTGGATGATTTTCCCCTTTTCGTATCCCGGGGAGGTAGATATAGTTCATATACACCTGCAAGATGGAACAATCATAACAGGAGCCAATTCCACTAATCTTTGTATTAACTTTATCCTTTTTCCATATTTCCATCCCCCATCCTTATTTCTGCTTCCAAGAATTACTTTCCTAAATAACTCACCTGTAAAAAACTTCCTCTTGGATTTCTTTGTGGGAAACCTCAATGTTACTAAAAGTCTAAAATATATCACTGACACAGGCATCTTTATCAGAGTATTCCAGCTGTCCATCTAAAACACGTGGTTTTACTTTGGGCCTGATAATGACAAAAAGTGGAACTCATAATTCACTGAGACAATGGTGATTCTTTGTGGGGGGGAGGGTGCATTCCTGTTTACTTAGGAGTGAAAAGGACTCAGAGAGGGAACAAGGACAAGAGGGTACAAATGTCTTCCATTCAGATTTGCCCAATTTTCCATCATTTATTTAATACAATTAAGTCATGGTCAACTGACTTAGTCACAAACTTAAAATGAAGATTGAAATTAGTTCTTTCTGAGACCTTCTTTCAGAACAGGAAGGTCGAGTGTCTCTGTAAGTAAGGAGCAAACACATTTCATTATGGAAAACAAGGGCAGGTGCTACCATACTAAAGCCAGAATTAACAAGTATTTCTGTTATTTTCTCCTAGATGTTTTTAAGTAATAGATAGGAAATAACATAATTAAGAGATTAAAAATAGAATGATACAAATGTTGTTAAATTATAGAAGTTTTCATAATACAAGAAAAATAATGTATGATTATATGGATGTAGATATATAGTAAAATTGATGGTCTTTTAAAGTAAGATAGAGCAGGGGTGCCTGGGTGGGTCAGTTGGTTGGGCATCTGACTTCGGCTCAGGTCATGATCTCAGGATTCCTGGGTTTGAGCTCTGCGTCAGGCTCTGTGCTGATAGCTCAGAGCCTGGAGCCTGCTTCAGATTCTGTGTCTCTCCCTCTCTCTGGCCCTCCCCTGCTCATGCTGTGTTTCTCTCTGTCTCAATAATAATAAACATTAACAAAAATTTAAAATAAGATAGAGCAAACTGAAAAATTTAGCACCATTTACCCAAATAATTTTCACCATAATCATATTTGTCATTTTCTAAAATTATCTCATCTCAGCTGGATTTTATCTATAATGGGACACTGGAATTCCATTTTTGTGAATTCAATCTTAAAAAAATTCTTCATGTCAGTGGAGATTTTGAGGTCCCGATAAAAACTATTCAGTTACCTTAGCAAAAAATTAACATAAATAGTGTGTGTGTGTGTTGTGTGTGTGTGTGTGTGTGTGTAACATAGCAATTGGCAAATATGGCCCATGGGCTAAATCCAGCCAAATCCAGTATTTGTACGGCCCACAAACTAAAAATTAATTTTATAGGTGTTCTTTACAATCAATACTGTAATAAGGGATATTAACTTTATTTTCATCATTTGTTTTAAAGTTTTTATTAAAAAACAATCAAAGCTCTTCATTGCACAACTCCTTCCCAACACAGTTAGTACTTGATGTGCCAGGTGCAATACAGTTACAATCAATAAATCAGGCAGGGGTGGGAAACTCCTGATTTCATACTTAAAAAATAGAGAACAAAGTTATAAAACATTTAGAAAACCTTTCAGAGTGATTGCCAACATAGATTGCCATTTCCAGGCATCTAATCACTGCACACCCAAGATAGAGCTGAGAAATAATGTCCCAATGCAAGGTACAGGATGAGGTAATTTGCAAGAACACAAAAGTTGCTACTCTGTAAACTCTTGCCCCACCTCCACTCACCTAATTGGGTCTTTTTTTTTTTTTTTCCATGCTTCTGCACCGACTTCTTAAGTCAAATCAAGTTTTAAGAACCTCTACATATGTGTTTTAAAAGGCATGCCAGAGTCCTCTGTACTGACCTTCAGTTTCTTGCAAGGTCTGATGCATGTTAGCAGGTGCAGCTTCTATAGCACCCCACATCAGCTTCAGCCACGTCTAGATTCTCTGAGCTATAATGGTGGGATGTGGAGTCTTGATTTACAACCCTCCTCCCAACCTCAAGAGATAGAATTCGTTAGCCCTAAGTATCCCATTCACATCCCAAGCCAGTGCAAATGTAATCACAAATTGCATCTCTGGCAAATCCCATGCTTTTAGCTTCTGCATAAATTCAACATGGCAACCTCCACAGCATTCTAGGGCATAACCAGGTTAAGAATAGGAAATATTCAGTGTAAGTGGCCAAAGGGAAGAAAAGCACTCTGCCACACTGTCAGAACATTTTCCCTGTGGTAGAGAAGCATTTTAAAAGGAAGTTTTAGCTTCCTCTAAAGTTTACCCTTATGTTCACTGAAGCCACCACCTTGATAACATTGCTAGAGCCAAGAAGGGCTGTGTGTGTACCCATGACACAAGGTGAGAAAGGCTTGTGACTCTATATGGATAAGGGAATAGAATTTAAAGTATGTTGGAAGATTGTTTTCCTAGTTCCTGTGGGCAGCTATGTTAATGAAATAATGGCAGAAAATACAGAGCTGATGGTTTTGCTGGAAAACAAACAAACCTGGAAAATAAGGCTTCACTTTGTAAAGCACCTGATAAACTTAGGCGGTTGAATTACACTGGAAAATCCACTGTACACACACACAAACACACAAAAACTGGCCACTTCTCCATCCTCAAACCCTGCACTGCTGAGACACAAAGTAAATGTAATGACAAAGGATCCTTAGTCCATTGAGATCTTTTGTCTTATTGCTTTTTTAAAGCTTTTCAGCCTTGTCTGGTACCATGAGTTGAAACAAGGGTGTATAAAAATGGGGGCCATGGGAAGACTCCAAGAAACAGGACTCAGGCCCATCAGAAGCTAACATGAGACACCTACCCAGTGAGATCTTTTCACAGGGATCTTACACCTCATCCTGATAATAAAACCAAATGTGTCTTTACACCAAATAAGATTCTTTACACCAAAGAACTCCAACACTGAGATTTCACATATGAAAGACTTTCACATATGAACGACAAAATTTTCTATATATACCTACAGCAAGGGGAGGCAGGGATGTGAGAGGAGAGTTTATAGTTTTCCCACAATGACAGGGCTCCCATTTCGATTTCACTTGAGGTAGTGGCTCTACTCCTACCTGTTAGATGCATTTACATGACCATGGGGCAGGCCTTCCCACTGGGTGGCTGTGAGGGAAGAGGAGGATAAGAGGAAAAGAAGGTAGAAAGCTTAAAAGGAAACTCAGTGGGGTCACATCTTCCATCAGATCTCAAAGCCATGCTAACTTGAAACCTATGTAGACAATGATTCTTTTGTAATTTGTTTCTTTTGTAAAAAGCAAGAAGTTATACCTAGTAACTAATAATTTAAAATAGCCAAGTCAGACAAAACTGAAAAAGATTTTGCCTTCCCCCTCTGTAAGGCATGTTGGGAGATGAAAGTGGACAGGACTAAAGTGAGGAGACTTGGAGGAAAGGTATTACATTTTTTAAGTAAACTGAAACTAAAATTATAAGTAAGTTGGAGTTAGGGTGAGGTCAGTTACACATGATTCCTACTGCACTTACATTTTCAGGTCCTGTCTGCCCTTTGGATAGATTTTCAGCATTTCATTGAAACTAAGACATATTTCCAGTGGATTCACCTGGACAACCTCACTGAGGCACCTGTGGAGTACAGTGATATAATTGGTAGCAGTACACTACTCTTACAGGTTGAGTCCCCACTCCCCTCCTTCCTTCCCACCTCCCTTAAAGAAGCTATATTTTTGTAATCTCTGGAGAAGAGCATGAGATACAAACTCCCCTAACCGTGGAATGATGGAGATACAACAGGGTATGTAGGAAGAGATCTTTACTCAATGCAGCCATGGGGGTAGAGGCTATTTTATCGTTGTCCTTTATTGATGAGCAACTGAATGTGGAAAGGAAGAAAAAAATTATTTGTAAAATATTCCACCTGTAGGTAATTTTTAAAATTTTTAATGTTTTATTTATTTCTAGGAGAGAGAGAGAGACAGCGTGAGCAGGAGAGGGTCAGAGAGAGAGGGAGTCATAGACTGAAACAGGCTCCAGGCTCTGAGCTGGCAGTCAGCACAGAGCCCGACGCGGGGCTCGAACCCACGAATAGCGAGATCATGACCTGAGCGAAAGTCGGACGCTTAACCGACTAAGCCATCCAGGCACCCCTCCACCTGTAGGTAATTTATTTTTATTTTTTTTAATGTTTTATTTATTTCTAGGAGAGAGAGAGAGAGACAGCGTGAGCAGGGGAGGGTCAGAGAGAGAGGGAGTCACAGACTGAAACAGGCTTCAGGCTCTGAGCTGGCAGTCAGTACAGAGCCCGACGCGGGGCTCGAACCCACGAACCGCGAGATCATGACCTAAGCGAAAGTCGGACGCTTAACCGACTAAGCCACCCAGGCGCCCCTGTAGGTAATTTTTAAAAGGACCCCTGAGTTATGAAAAGTTTGAGTTAAAAAAAAAAAAAAAAGAAAATCAGCCTTTATAATTTTTTCAATGATTTGAACTATTATAAATCCACAAGCAATGGTTCAGATATGGTGCTTCTGAAGTATTTCACTCCTCCCTACCAGGCATAAGGTGCACCAAGGAGAGAATGGACTCCCCCTCCTCTGTTTAGGGATCAGGAAACAGAAGGGGCCAGTGCTGCTGAGTGGCAGGAATAAACATCGTAAGGGGATTGGTGGTCACAATCAGAACCCCATTTGGGGTTGGCCCTGAAGAAATCTTTGATGTCATATAGGCACTGCTGACAGAAGTACTGCTACCCACCCTTCTTTCCCATTCAAGCCTGGTCCTTCACAACAGTGTAGGAATAAGAGTGCTCTATGGCATCTCTTGTGTTGAGCCATGACTGGAAGCAGGTTGCCAAAGCTTGTCCAGGAAATCCAAGCTTTGGGGCTGGTAAGGTGCTGGTTTACACTGTGGACAAAGAATCCCCATTGCTTACAGGAGCATCTGCCCTGTAGCCATTGGACGGTGGGTCAAATTCAATGCTGCATTTGTCGATATGGTCATATAAGTCTTCTGACCTCAGAACCTTGACTATCTTCACCAACTGGTTGTAATTGTCACATCCATGGAAAAATGGCTCTTTCCTTCCAGAAGATCATATTTTCCATCATACAACCCAAGCTCCATGTATACAACCTATGCATAATTGTACATCTGATAGCCTACAGTAGAAGTATCAGGGAGCAATTTGGACATTGTAACCTTAACCAGAATGGTAAAACTAAGCCAGACCCCAGTGTATTAGCTGTGGCTTTCTGGGCTCATGACCAGTCATGATATTATGGAGCTTCATCTGTGCCTAATTCCTATGCTGTGATGATACTCCAGGGCTTTCAGAATCTCACACATGTAAAATCAAGAATCAGTCTGTTAACGTTTGGTACAATTGCTTGAAGTCTGTGTTGTTTACATGTTCAAAAACAGAAGCTCAGGGTCTTTTACAACACCTGCCAGTGTGATGATGTTGGGATTACCTCATAAATACTCCAAAATTTTTATTGAATGATTGATTTTCTTTGTCTTTACTGGATTAAAAATTTTAACAACTTTTTCATTATGTGTAATGTTGATGTTGGCATGGGTCCAACAAGTCAGACAGGGAGACCAAGAAAGCTGTACTTGACATTTGGAGAACTGGCAATCCCTGGGTTCAGAAGCCCCTGGGGGCAGGACCTCGTTTCAACACGGTGTCTTCACACTGCGGTAGAAGTAGCAGCGGTGCTTCCAGAGCCTTGACTTTGAACCTCGGTTAACTTTCTTTTTATCCTAAATCATTCTTTTTATTAGTAGACATGTTTTACAAAAGCTAACTCACATATATGCCAAAAAACAAACAAAGTTTGCAGAAATTTATTTTTTCTCTTGTTACATAACAGTACTGGCAAATAGACTTGATTTTGCCTTGCAGTTTCAAAGCCCAAAATATTTACTTCTTACCCTTTACTGAACCAGTTTTTTAAATCCCTACTGTAATGGTTTTTTAAGATGAAGCATTTTCTGTATATTTGTGAAAAAATCACTGTATTCTTTGTGGTGTTTGCAGTTAATATGCTTTGTATAATCAAAGTACATTGAATTGAGAACTCAGAAGTGGACCCAAAAGTATACAGTCAACTGATATTTGAAAAGCAGGAAAGAATATCCAATGGAAAAAAGACAGCCTCTTTAACAGATGGTGTTGGGAGAACTGGACAGCAACATGCAGAAGAATGAAACTAGATCAATTTCTCACACCTTACACAAAAGTAAACTCAAAATGGATAAAGGACCTGAATGTGAGACAGGAAACCATCAAAACTCTAGAGGAGAAAGCAGGAAACAACCTATTTGACCTCCACCGCAGCAACCTCTTACTTGACACATCCCTCAAAGCAAAGGAATCAAGAGCAAAAATAAACAATTGGGACCTCATCAAGATTAAAAGCTTCTGCACGCCAAAGGAAACAACCCACAAAACTAATAGGCAACCAACGGAATGGGAAAAGATAGTTGCAAACGACATATCAGATAAAGGGTTGATATCCAGAATCTATAAGGAACTCACCAAACTCCACACCCAAAAAACAAACAACCCAGTGAAGAAATGGGCAGAAGAGATGAACAGACACTTCTCCAAAGAGAACATCTAGATGGCCAACAGACACATGAAACGATGCTCAGCATCCCTCCTCATCAGGGAAATACAAATCAAAACCACACTGAGATACCACCTCACACCAGTCAGAGTCGCTAAAATGAGCAAATCAGAGAACACGAGATGCTGGCGAGGATGTGGAAAAACGGGCATCCTCTTGCACTGTTGGTGGGAATGTAAACTGGTACAGCCCCTCTGGAAAACAGTGTGGAGGTTCCTCAAAAAATTCACAAAAGAACTCCCGTATGACCCAGCAATAGCACTGTTAGGAATTTACCCAAGGGATACAGGAGTGCTGATGCATAGGGGCACATGGACCCCAATGTTCATAGCAGCACTCTCAACAATAGCCAAAACATGAAGAGCCTAAGTGTCCATCAACGGACGAATGGATCAAGAAGATGTGGTTTATCTATATCATGGAATACTACATGGCAATGAGAAAAAATGAAATCTGGCCATGTGTAGCAACATGGATGGACCTTGAGGGTGTTATGCTGAGTGAAATAAGTCAGGCAGAGAAGGACAAATATCATATGTTTGCACGTATAGGAGGATTAGGAGGAACTTGAGGGAGGACCAAGGGTGAGAAGAATGGGGGAAATGGTGGGGGAAAGGGAGAGAGGCAAACCATGAGAGACTCTTGAAGGCTGACAAAAACTGAGAACTGATGGATGTAGGGGGGAAGGGGGAGGGGCATGGAGGAGGGCACTTGTGGGGATGAGCACTGGGTATTATGTGGAAACTAATTTGACAATAAACTATTTGTAAAAAAATAAAAATAAAAATAAACAAAAAAACAAAGTACATTGAATAAAAACCATATTCCTCCACCTTTTGGTGTTACCTTCGAGTTATGACCCACCCAGCACCAACATGCCCAAATTCCTGACTTATGATTCCACCAAACAGTTTGGTGCCATATAAATAACTCTAGTAAAGCAGTCCCTGAATTCAGTATTGGGTTTACTGAAATGAGTGTATATATTTTTGTCCCTTCCTAGATGCAACCTATTATTTTTTGAGAATCCAAATAGTTTATATGGACCAGGAGTTGACATTATTAACTTGTTCTTGAATGTATAAGTTAAGGGACACCTAGGTGGCTCAGTCAGTTAAACATCCAACTCTTGGTTTCAATTTAGGTCATGATCTCACAGTTGGAGGGATCGACCTCCTGGCATCAGGCTCTGCACTGACATTGTGGAGCCTTCTTGGGGTTTCTCTCTCCTTCTCTCTCTGCCCCTCCCCCTAATTGCACTCTTTCTCTCTCTCAAAACAAATAAATAAATATTAAAAAATGAAGTGTTTGTTAATAATTTCAGCTATGAAAGTACAAATAGTTTTAACAATGATTTCTACTTTGCAAAATTCCGTGTGGGTTTGATCTTTTCTTCTTTCCTGAAAGCCATTTTTGCCCTGACAACTGGTCTCCCCATTTACTTCCTGCATCTCTGGCAGTACCTCCTCAGCTTGTTTCTTGAATTATCTGTGTTTGTTAAATTTTCAAACTTTGAATTACTCCAGCCTTAGTCATTCGATTCCTTTCTCACTCCACAGGCTCCTTAGTTTACCTCAGTCATTCCCTAAGGCCTCAGCTACTATTTGATAACTTCCAGGTAAGTATCTCCTCTCTAGCTTTTTACTCACAGATCCAGGCCACCCAGAAGCGTTTCCAGAGCTCGAGCTACACCACAGTCAGGAAAACACACTTGTCCTTCACCTTCACATATCCACTCCTAGCTCTTGATGGTTTACCTCCCAAACTGACTTCCTTTTCCTGATTCTTGTCTCAGTGAAAGGTCCCAGTAATCACTCGGTTGTGCAAATGATAGATGGGGAATTGCCCCCACAACCAGTCCAGGCTCATCACCTACAGGTCAAATCAGGATGTGCAATTTCCACTGATGATTTTCCATTACCTTGAGGTGTGGTGACCAACTGTCCTGGGGACCCCAAGACTGAGAGGATTCCCAACATGTGGGCCTCTTGGGTATAAAATTGGTTTTGGGAAATTTGTTCCCATTTGTTTGAAACAGAGGAGTTTCTGGGGATGCAGTACTCTGAGAACTGAAACTGGGGACATCTAAGGCACACTGAAGCAGCCTGTTTGCCTCAGCCAGTTTTTAGGCTAAAACTAGCCTAAAACCTTAGATTTAGGACTAAGTGGTTAAAGTTCCTGGATACTCTGCCCCTCTTCTGTTCTTTCAGTTCCAGTCCATGAATGTGTCATTCTGCTTGCTACCTCAGGGCCTTTATTTGTGCCCTTTCTATTGCTTTTCCTTTTCCTGTAAATTGATTCTTTTTTCCCAACCATCAGATTTTAGCTAAATATTATTTCCTCAGAGAAATTTCTCTGATTTCCCAGACCAGAGCAGATCTCCCTGTGACATTCTTTCTTATTACTTTTGCACTTCTTTTTAACACCTATTAGAATAGCAATTACATTATTCAACGTGTGTCTCTCTGGCTGAGATGCAAACTCCATGAAGGTAGAAACCACATGCATATGTGATTCTTCAGCATGATTCCCAATGCTTGGCACAGTTCCTGCCACAAAGTAAGTGTGTGTGAATATTTGTTCAGTGAATGTCTTCTTTTATCATCCTATGGTTATGATGTCTATTTCCATAGTCACAGTATTTCCACAGCAAAATATTCAAGTGGCTCTATTTTCTATAACTTACACATTTAAAATCAAATCATGTTACAAGTTCCTGGAATTATTGGTCTTTCCCTTTGTTTACATTACAATTGTCTTTCAGCAAATCAAACTGACTGAATGACACAGTCTTCCCTCCCAAGGACTACATTCTAGGAAAAGCCATGGACACAAAAATGTCTGTGTCCATATGACCTGTCTCCATTAGGTAGCCTACTTCATTTTGAAGCAAGACCATGTATTCCAAGAAGTCTAAACAATAGACCCTCTCAATCACATTGCACTGAATGAATATTTTACTAAAGATACCATGGAACCATGAAGAAGAGGAGTCACACTGCAAGCCTCATACCAGGAATTCAAGGAACTATTCTCAGAGATGGCTCTGTAGTTTTCCTTTAGGTGTCCCTCTCTGGATGTCATTTTCCCCACCCCTTTCATCTCTCACTGGGGCCTCCAAAATGTTCTTGTGTCGCTCCAGGGTAATTCAGTACCATCCCATACTCTGCATGCTTCCCTCAACAAAGCAAAACCCCAATCTGGTACTGTAAGTCAGTCTCCTGGAACTTAAGCACAACCTTGGGAAGTCTGATTTCATTTCCTCCCCAGAGCTGTCCTTTTTGGGAATCCCAATTTTTTAATCTATAATACATTATCCCACAGGGAGTGTTAAAGCAGTAATTCTATAATAAGAAAAGACAAGTATCTATCCAAAAAAATAGGTGGGAAATTTGGTTTATCATTTTCATTAAAATTGAAAAAAAAATACAAGTGACATTGTGCTAGTATTTTCATCAAAGGTCCTAGTAGCAACTTCTCTGCCAAGGATGCTGTTCCTTCATGAGCACAGAGTACTTTACCACATGCTGCTCAACTGAACACAGGCAGGCCCCTGTGCGATGTGGCAGACACACAAAGGTGGTTCTGTGGATGAATCCAGACTTTCTCTCATCAGTTGTGCCTCAGAGGCCTCAGCTGGAGAGAACTGGCTGCAGGTTGTCAGGGCCCAGCTGAGCTAATGGTGCAAATAGAGGGAGAGGAGACACCAAATATGCCAGAATTGCAAAAAATATGAATGGAGCACAGTTCAATTACAGCACTTTTCAGGAAAGCTCTGTGCATGGGGAAACATGCCACCACTGGTTAACTGACATCACAATGCCACAGATTCTACTCTGGTTATCTTTGCTGCTTTCTGTGTTGACTAAAAATAACCAGTCTTAGAAGAATCCTAGAACACAATAGTGTCAGACCCAAACAGGAACTGAGAAATCTTATGGTCCCTCTCCTTCACTTGTTAAATAATAAGATCCAAAGTTAGAAGGGTTTGTGCCACTTGCTGAAGGAAGGTCACTTGGTTGCAGATAATGAAAACAAACAGTCCTTCTGGTTTCTAGTTAATTGAGATCCATTCCTGAACTCTACTCAATAAGGAATTTCGCCTAACATATATGGATTTGTAGTCTGGAAAAGCAACACAATCAATGGTGTCCATTTTTAAAAAGAAAAATCAGAGCTAAGTGAATTTTAAAATGAAAAGCTGTTTAAAAATAGACT
Organism: Hyaena hyaena; assembly: GCF_003009895.1. Lineage (NCBI taxonomy): Eukaryota > Metazoa > Chordata > Mammalia > Carnivora > Hyaenidae > Hyaena > Hyaena hyaena. The sequence continues at coordinate 29,253 of NW_024082365.1, read as the reverse complement.
TAGCGGAAATAGTTGTAGTCATCACTCTGCTGTTAATGGCTTGGAACCTTAAAGTGATTTTTAATCATTTGTTTCTTTCCCAAAGGTTTTAATGCCATCTTTAAATAAACAGCAGGATTTAATCAGTGAAGTTGGATAAGCAATTTCTCTCTTGAGAACTAGCACAGTATTGAAGCTCAGTGGATTTAGTAGTTTCCAAACACAGTCTGTTGCAGTGGCCATCATATTTCTAGATATTCCTCTAATTGTGGATATCCGTATGTTTGATCATAAGTCACTATTAAAGTTAAATTTGAAATATGTTCACATCCCTTTAAAAGTATAAGGGAGGGGCGCCTGTGCGACTCAGGTGGTTAAGTGTCCAACTCAATTTCAGCTCAGGTTATGATCTTATGGTTTGTGATATTAAGCCCCAAGATGGGCTCTGCACTAACAGCACAGAGCCTGCTTGGGATTCTCTCTCCCCCTCTCTCAAAACAAATAAACAAACATTTAAAAAAAAAGTGTAAGGAGCATATGGACTCCATGAGATGTGACATTACAGATCCTTGATCTTTTATACACTGCTCTGCTGAAACCGTTCCATATGGGGGTGTGGATAGCCATACAGGAGCCTGCTGGGGGCGGAGCAACAGGTTAAAACCAATTAGGTTTGGAAGATGGTTTATATTAAGCACCGATGTTATGCAGCAACACTTTCTCTATCTTCAAAGACCTTAAAGGTCTTTAAGAGTTCCAATTTTTACCATTGTCTTTCAACACTCTGCTGAGCACAGAGCAAGGCTGTAATACTTATGAAGTATTTGATGGAGACCTACAGCTTAGTGTCCTTTAGACTTGACATCCATTCTCTTGTTCCATTTTCATTATAATCCTGAAGTGAGACAGAAAATGTGTTGTCATCACCATGTTATAAATGAAGATGAGGATGCAGAGAGATTGGGTGTCATGTATGCAGGGGTCCTGAATTCCCTGTATTATCATCACAACACCAGTCAAGAAGGTAAATGGTAAGGGTCTTACTTTGCATTTACTGGGTGGGAAATTGGTAGGTATAAGGTTTGGCAATTGGCAGAAACTGAGGAAAACAATCTATACTGCTTCGTATTTCCCTTTTCAGAGACAAGAATCTCTACAGACTGTAGCCTCACTAGAGATCTTGGGCCACATGTCTCTTAGATGTTCTAGAAACATCTGTCCTAGCTTGGCTTCGGAGCCTGGGTATCAGGGTCCTACCTTCTCTGGTATGATGTCAGGAAATGAAGGCAGATGTTCCAAACAAATATTTGGACTTCATATCTCAAAAGATTCTTCAGCTGTAACATCTTACGACCTATGATACTTTTTTCCTTTGGCACATGGCCTCAGACACCAGATGGTCACCTGCTTGTCTCCAGGACTAAGAACAAGATTTTTTGGTCTCAAAGTCAGTGCTATTTCAAAGTCCTATAATTGGTGTGCTGGAGTATAGTTCAGTGATTGAGTTTGAACCTAGGTTTAAAGCAAACTGCTCTGTCACTCACAAGCTGTGTGAATAGAGACAAGTTACTTGTCTTCTCTAAAGCTTCCATTTTTTCATACTTAAAATGCCAAGTGAAAGTTGTTGAGAGAATTAAACAAGAAATGTGAAAAATTGTCTGTACATACAGAAAATTTATAAGTGTGGTAGCTATTAATGCAATTGCTAATATTGCTATTCCTGGCTTATGTGCAGCAGAAGAGGGAGCACATGCCTAAAATTCCCCGTAACCTTCAGAGACATCACACATAAAACTGACGGAAAGTATGAAGTATGCACTCCTTGACAGAGATGGATAGAAATCAATTCATCAACAGCATTCTCCTTCAGCCCTGGTCAGTGTTGCCACCAAAGTGAAATAAATTACAGGTGGAACATACAACAAAGAGAGAGAGAGATCCTAAAACCCAGTAGAGTGTATGTCACAGCCTACCCCTTCTGGTCAAATCTTCACACTTTACTATGTTGTGTGTGTGTAGGCTGACCTCTTTGCATTGCATCACCCGGGCTTCCTACTCACAGCAAACAAGTTAATGATGAGGCAGCACCTATATCATGCACTCACTGGGGACTGTTCAGGGAGATAGCATTAGTAGGACCAGTGTGGGTGTCCCCTTTCCCATCCATTTTAGAGAAGCACACAGAAGTCTATCAAAGTTGGATGCTGTTATGAAAACGTTGAGTTATGGCATTTTAAGCGGCATGATTAGGGATGCAAAGGTCTCTCCAGCTATAATGAGGGGCTGTTCAATGTGGCAAACACTTTGACTCTAGAATTTTCCTTTCAGCTGAGTGTTTGAGTGTGTTGGGGGAGTGCCAGCTCTGGGCATCCAAGCCATGAGGTTGTCCAGAATACATGGTTTTAAGCCCTGGGCTATAACAGATTTCCATGGAACTTAGGAGAACAGCTATTTTGCTTGGAGATTAGTCTGCAGGGATCACTCTCGGACAAGTTAACTTTACTCTCACTTGTCAAATTCTGGTTGTGTTTGGACAATGAGAGATACCAGCGAGTCACTGCAGATGAGACAGACAGAGAGGAGAGAGCATATCTTCCCACCTCCCTAGGGCATCTTGAATTTGGCCAGGCCATGGCTCTCCTTCTACCTGGCCCTCCTACAGCAGCAAAATGGTTCATCTTAGCCCTTTCTCTTGCCCTTTCCGACCTAAGGCTGTTGCTGCTTCTGGTGACTTTCACCATCCTCTTTTTTTTTTTTTTAAGATAGATGTTTACCTTTTGTTTAAATTTTTAATGTCTTTTATTTAATCTCTGAGAGAAAGAGAGAGACAAACAGACAGACCGACAGCATGAGCAGGGGAGGGTCAGAGAGAGAGGGAGACACAGAATCCGAAACAGGCTCCAAGCTCTGAGCTAACTGTCAGCACAGAGCCCAATGCGGGGCTCGAACCCACAAACCGAGAGATCATGACCTGAGTCGAAGTCAGACGCTTAACCCATTGAGCCACCCAGGAGCCCCTCACCATCCTCTTCTTAGGCTTCCCTGATCCCACACTGTTGTGAGGAGTCCAGCCATTGAACTTTCTTCTATTTGCTCATGTGAATGACCATCTGTTTCCTGCTACAACCTTGCCTGGGACAACATGGAAAAATGTTTAATTTATTTAAGATATGAAGATTCCTCATTTTAGTCATTTGGATCCATATGGGTGTCTCCAAATCATCACATTCTTTCAATATTTCCACATGTGTCTTTTACTCTAAAGAGAAAAATATAAGAAGGAATTTGAACTTCTGTTACAAATACAAACAACTAAAATTGCTCTCCTTTGTTCTTCCTGTTTCACTATCTTAAGAGTGCTTTAAAAAAACAAGTGTTTTGGAATTCCATAGCTTGCTGTGTAATCAAGGCAAATGTAGAAATAGGAAAGTCTCATTATTAGAGCAAAATTTCTCAAATGGTTTCGTCGTCCAAAATGACTCATTTAGACCTTTCATAATTCTTTGTTTTTGTACCACACTCTAAGCAAGTATCAAATAAAAATAACTGAAGAGGAAGCTTACGTATAAGCACTGGTACTAGGGTTTTTCCATGGGAAATTGATTTATTCTTCACAAGTCTATAAATTCAATTTACCCTCATGACTTCCTGTATTGATACAAATGCCATGGATCCAGGGAAGGCTTAAGCAGACATGTCTGGAAAACATTTCTCATTTTTCTTTCTCAATTAGATGAGCTAAAATTGCATTACAGACTACTCTGTTCTGAAAGACCATAAATATACCTAATACCCGCTGTCTGTAAAAATATAAAATTGTGCAGGCAGCTGCCCTCTCGACCCTGGCTTGTAATTTTCTCACATCTTCCAGTGAAGCTAGTTTTCCCTACAGTTATTGTTAGCTGAGATCTGAAGACACTGCTCCTGGGTGTCTATTTTTATTTTACATGGATTAATAAGTGGTTGATTTTCTCATGTTCACTCATATATGAATAATAAAGTCTTAACTTGGTTCACCAAGCTTATGATAATGGATTTTACAGCTGATTTTGGAAGAATCATTCATTCATTTATCACTCATTCATTCATTGTGAATGAGGAACTTACTGTGAACATACTAGCTCTCCTTAATATGACTGCAAAGGAAATTAAAGAAAACAAAGTAATAATGTATAATCAATTCATTTATAAACATTTGATAATGGGCCAAATTCTGTGCTTCTTGCTATGTTGGGAAATAAGTGATACAAAAGAATGAAATACTATGTCTCCATTTGGAGGGATGTAGTATCCAGCGGAAGAATTAAGGAGTAGAATCAATAAAATGCCACTAATCAAATTTTTGGCTTTATTCCAGGTAAACATATGAAATGCTTCTGGGTGAATTTGTTATTTAAAAATGTTGCTTTCCCACTGTCAATTAGAACAATTGCTTGAAACCCTGGTCTTGTTAGTAAGTACTCCCAGCAGAAGGCTAGCTTTACTCAGTATTTTTATGTCTTGGCCATCTTCAGACTGGGATAAGACTGTACCTGGCCTAACAGAAGCTTATCCTTGGTAGGATTGCTAACAGGTTTTGTTCAGTACATCAGGTACTCATTAGTGTTTATTGAGGGTATCAGTCTACAAGAGTCTTTGAAAGGGGACTGGAGGGGTGCCTGGGTGACTCAGTCTGTTAAGTATCCATTGGAGCCCCTGCATCCAGCTCTGTGCTGACAGATAAGAGCCTGGAGCCTGTTTCAGATTCTGTGTCTCCTTCTCTCTCTGCCCTCCCCTGCCTGCACTCTCAAAAATAAATAAACTATAAACAAAAATTTGAAAGGGTATAGGAGAACACAACAGCCAACAGCACAGATTCTAGAATCAGATATCCTGAGTGTGAAAGCTGCTTCTATCATGTGGTAACTCTGTGGCCTTTGGCAAGTGACTTAACTTTTCTGTCATTCAGTTTCTGTGTATGAAAAATATAAATAACAAGCTAGAGCTTAAAAATCATTTAATATGATCATGGAAAATCGTTACCAAATATCAGCTTTAATATTGTTACCAACACTGTCTGAGGCTGTGGGACCTTAAAGGCTGGCCCATGTCTAAATAGGCATCTGGTAAACCTAGGAAGTAGCCGAAAAATCACATGGTGCTGTTAAATTCTTCATTTTACATACACTGAGATGTCTCTACAAAGTATTTTGAACATTTAGTCTTATTTAAGATAAGAATATATTTATCTTTATATAATATGAAATAAAAAATACAGTCCAGTATAACTATAATATTTCTCCTCAAGCAATGAGTCAGTAGAGGGGGGGAAAAAAAAACTCCACAGAGACAGTAATCTAGAGTAGGAACCTCTAAAGAAATTCATGAGACTTGACATAGGTCATGGGACCTGACCCGGCTTAGGCAGGGGGCTTATGAGGGCTCTAGTCATGCCCTTTAACATGATGTCTATGAGGGAGTGACAAATAAAAATTGATAAAAATAAATAACACCCTCAAGTAGTTAATCTTAAAATATATTATTTTCAATAAGTTGTTTTTTGATTAAGAATTATTTTAACTAGACATTTTCAGTACAATAAAATGCCAATGCTTCCCATTTTTTCATCCAAAAAATGAACTAATTACATGCACTAGACACAGTGGATGCAAAAATTAATAAGCTGTGTCCACCATGATCTTATAATGCAGGAGGAAGAGACATCACATGGATATGTAGGTCAAAGGTTGGTCTTCAAAGTGAGGAGTTTTTGAAGAGTGTGCAATATATTAATGTATAACTAGAAAATAAAAATAATTTAAATAAATTGGTAAAATATTCAAAATACATTTTGACATTGGTATTCTCATTTGGTTCATATGTCCAGCTGTTACATGTTATGTGATATATCACACATCCTCTGTACTATGTATTAATGTATTATAGCATGTATATATTTTAAAAATGTATGTGCCTAATAAAGCACTTTCATGCATTATGTTTCTTATTTCTGACTAAATTAACTTCATAAAATATGAGCCTTACAATAGATTCTTGTAAGAAAACTGCAAATTGTGGTAGTGCTAAAATCTTCAGCAAAGCAGCAAAAGCAAAGAGAAAATGGCAGCACCCGCCCCGCCCCCACTCCTAGAAGGACACTTCATCAGTCTCGTTGTGAATAAAAACTGTGACAATCTAGCAATGTCTGCAAGAATTGGATCAAAAGGAATTCTAAATAACCAGAAAGATTTTGATATGTCTATTTATATCCAATATTGTTATCAATGAATACCACCTCAAGTGTGTATTAGTCTTGAGATTTTGATTAATGATAGTAGAATAGGTTTACAATTTATAAACACATAAGTCTGAGAATATGTCTTCTAAACTTCATAATGAGAGAGGCATGTGATCAACAGTTTGCAGACCACTCGATTTATGTGTTATAATTCCAAGGGAGCATCTTTCCTTTTCTTTTCTTTTTTCTCTTCTCTTCTCTTCTCTTCTCTTCTCTTCTCTTCTCTTCTCTTCTCTTCTCTTCTCTTCTCTTCTCTTCTCTTCTCTTCTTTCTCTTCTTTTCTTTTTAAAAAAATTTTAATGTTTATTTATTATTATTTGTTTTTAAATATAATTTACTGTCAAATTGGCTAACATACAGTGTGTAAAGTGTGCTCTTGGTTTTTGGGGTAGATTTCCGTGGTTCATTGCTTACATACAATGCCCAGTGCTCATTCCAACAAGTGCCGTCTTCAATGCCCATCACTCATTTTTCCCTCTCTCATCCCCCCATCCACCCTCAGTTTGTTCTCCTTATTTAAGAGTCTCTTATGGTTTGCCTCCCTCCCTTTCTGTGTGTAACTATTATTTTCCTCTTCCCTTCCCTCTATGGTCTTCTGTTAAGTTTCTCAAGATCCACATATGAGTGAAAACATATGATATCTGTCCTTCACTGACTGCCTTATTTCACTCAGCATAATACCTTCGAGTTCCACCCATATTGCTGCAAATGCATGATTTCATTCTTTCTTATTGCCAAGTAGTATTTCATTGTATATATAAACTGCATCTTTATCCATTCATCAGCTGATGGACATTTAGGCTCTTTTCATAGTTTGACTATTGTTGAAAGTGCTGGTATAAGTCTTCAGGTACGTGTGTCCCTATGAATCAGCACTCCTGTATCCCTTGGATAATCATCTAGACAGAAAATCAATAAAGAAACAATAGCCCTGAATGATACACTGGACCAAATGGATTTGACAGAAATATTTAGAACTTTTCATCCAAAAGCAGAATACACATTCTTCTTGAGTGCACATGGAACATTTTCCAAGATCACATAGTGGATCACAAAACAGCCCTCAGTAAATATAAAAGAATTGAGATCATACCATGTACACTTTCAGATCATAATGCTATGAAACTTGAAATCAACCCCAGGAAAAAATTTGGAAAATCTCCAAATGCATGGAGGTTAAAGAACATCCTACTAGAGAATTAATGGGTCAACCAGGCAATTAAAGAAGAAATTTTTTAAAAAATATAGAAACAAATGAAATTGACGACACAACAATCCATACCCTTTGGGATGCAGCAAAGGCAGTCCTAAAAGGAAAATACATTGCAATCCAGGCCTATCTCAAGAAACAAGAAACTTCCTCAATACAAAATCTAACAGCACACCTAAAGGAACTAGAAGCAGAACAACAAAGAAGCCCTGAAGCCAGCAGAAGAAGAGAAATAATAAAGATCAGAGCAGAAATAAACAATATAGAATTAAAAAAAAAAACACAGAACAGATCAATGAAACTAAGAGTTGGTTTTTTGGAAAAAAATAAACAAAATTGATAATCCCCTAGCCAGTCTTCTTAAAAAGAAAAGAGGACCCAAATAGATAAAATCATGAATGAAAATGGATTTATTCTCAATATTCTTTTAATCTGTGTTTTCTTAAAAAATTTTCCCTTTTTATTTTTTATTTAATTTTAAGTATAGTTGACTATATTATATTAGTTTCAGATGTACAATATAGTACATATACTATACAATACAATACAATAGATTTGACAATTCTAGGCATTTTTCAGCAAAACATTATTATAATATTATTAACTATATTCCTATGCTGTAATTTTAATCCCCATGATTTATTAATTTTATAATTGAAAGTTTGTATTTCTTAATCTTCTTCACCTAGTTTTCCCATCTATCCCTCTATCCCCTGAATAGACATTTAACCAAAGGACAGACACATGAAAGGATGCTCAACATCACTCATCATTGGGAAATGAAAATCAAAACTATAATGAGATACCACCTCATACCTGTTACAATGGTTATATCAAAAAGACAAGAAATAACAAGTGTTGGTGAAGATGTGGAGAAAAGGGAAATCTTGTTCACTGTTGTGGGAATCAAAATGATACAGCCACTACAGGAAACAGAATGGAGTTTCCTCAAGAAATTAAAAATGGAAATACCATATGATCCAACAATTCCACTTCTGGGTATTTATCCAAAGAAAATAAAACACTAATTATAAAAGATATGTGCACCCCTATGATTATTGCAGCGTTGTTTACAATAGCTGAGATATAGAAGCAACCTAGGGGTATATCAATAGATTAATGGATAAGGGATAGGGGCAAGATGGCAGAGAAGTAGGGAGCTCCGTGCATTTTGCCTGCACCCATCTCTCAAACAGAGAGGGCCTGAAGTCATAGGACACTGAACCACAGGAGTTTGGGAAGAGAAAGAGACAGAATACACTGGGAAGGAAACCTCATAAGTGCATGAGTGCGAGCTGGGGAAGATAAAAGCTGGACGGGACCCAGAGATACAGAGAGAGGGGAGGGAACTCAGTTTGCGAGGGAACCTGACTTGCGTGCAGCTGCAGTGAGTGATAAACCATCGAGTGGTGGTGAGCTGCCACAAGTCCAGGGGAAAGGAAAGAGAAACTGAGATCGCTCATAGAACTGTCCTTGGAGAAGAGAAAAACCTCGGCTTGGAAAGAGTGTTTCTTAGCTCTGTCTGGGGTACTGACTTTAAACTAGGTGTCCCCGGGTCCCAGAAGGTGCCAGGAAAACTGCACTGCAGCGCTACTCTCCAGGCACCATCCATGGCGGCAGCGGCATGGTTAAGTGGCAGCAGTGGTGTGCGGCAGGGCAGACTCTGGACCTGAAGTTGCTATGTTCCTTGAACGAACTTGGGTTGTATACTGCTTGACCCCAGCGAATCTGAGGCTGAGACACATCCCCCAACCCCTACTCAACTCCTAGCAGCAGGGAAGCAGCGACCTGCAACCTGCAGGACAGTTTAGGGTGGTATAAACAAAGCCCACAGACTGGGACCTAGAAACGAGGCTGGATGTGGGGCATAGAACTCAGCCCACCTTGGCTACATCCTCAGCACAGGGAGATCGGACCCAAAGAAGTGATTTGCAACGCTTGGTTGAGAATGGACTGGGGCGACGCCATTCTTCTCCCCACAAGCACCAAGGAGGGGTCTCAGGGAGGCCAGCAGACACAGTGGACACAAGACCTGCCTACACCAACCATGCCCACCCCTCCAGATAGCTGATTTGTTGTTGTTGTAGCTGTTTTTACCTGAGCCTGGGTTTGCGTGTTTATTGGTTTTGTCTGTGCATTTGGGAACCTATGTTCCCTCTGTGGTTGTCTGTTTTCTTTTTCCAGGGCTGCCTCAAGAAACAAGCCAAACTACACATGGTGGAGAGTCCCAAATACCACTACCAGTGGGAAACAAAAATAACCAAACACTCAACAAGAGAAACCAAGAGACACCATCCAAAGAACACTTCCTGAACAGACAGGCCCTGAACAGTCAAAGAGCCCTCTCTTTTGGGCCTGTTTCCCAGGTCTCTACTGATTTTAGAAAATCCCAGATCCTGGAAAACCCTCTGTAGCAGGCCAGCTGGGACTGTTGGTCACTGCGAGACATGGCGCTACGACTTTGGTCTCCTTTCTGGGAGACCTAGTTGAGCTAGACTTTATTAATGGGAAAAGGCACGTGAGTAACTTGAAGAAAAACAAAAGTCAAGCAGAAATTGGGTGCAGACATATAAAATAGATGCCAGTCCAGCTTCCAAGAGTGAGAGCGTTAATTTTTTGTGGTGGTCTAAATATAGAACAATTACAGGTGGGATTTTATTAAAACTCTGTGATCAGGTGTAATCTGAATTAAACTGTCCAATGAATAAAAACAGACTGAAAGTAGGGCACCTGGGTGGCTCAGTTGGTTAAGCGTCCGTCTTCAGCTCAGGTCATGATCTCATGGTCCATGGGTTGGAGCCCTGCACTGGGCTCTGTGCTGACAGTTCAGAGCCTGGAGCTTGTTTCAGATTCTGTGTCTCCCTCTCTCTCTGCCCTTCCCCAGCTCGTGCTCTGTCTCTCTCTGTCTCAAAAATAAATGAATGTTAAAAAATTAAAAAAAAAACCAGACTGAAAGCAATTTCCATCCACACCATACAAATCCCCAAATTATCTATGCGCTGATTTCATAAAGCTCCTGTTGTGAAGAAAGTCCATGTGTATGGTACCCTGAGGTACCTCAAACCTCTGGTGTGCTAGTAACTTTCCATCCCTAAACCATATTGTTCCACAAAGACAGTCTCCAACCTGACATCTACAGCTATAGCCATAAATCCTGGAGGTCCCTTCCTACATGATTTTAATGAGGCTGCAGGCAGCCTTCCTTATGAAGTCACAGGGAAGTCAACATATAAAGAGGAGCTGCATTTAAAAAAAATAATCTTACCTACTTAATGGGCTCTGACAATCCTCATACTTTAAGAAACCAACCGAACTACTCTTAATCCAGTTGTCCTTGAAAAATGTTAGATCACACAACAAATTAGATCAAATCAAGCAAAAAATTTCCAAAGATTTTATGTTGAGAATCCCGTTGGAAGACACATGAGCCTATAAGTGCAACCTCATTTCTTTCAGAATTGTTACATCATAGAGAGGTTTGATTAGGTCATAGATGGTCTTTCTTATTTTCAGAACTAAGATGCATAGCTTCAGGTCAACCTTGCTGCGGAGGGAGAGACTTTGCCAAATTTCTGGAAAACAATTTATGCAGCTCTGGAATGATTTCCCCGTTATAATTATATACTCTAAATTCTGAGGCCAACTTAATTTGTACAGCAAACGTGACAGGTTGTGTCTGAGACCACTGTATGTTTTAATCAGGGGGATGTAGCATCTGGAGCCAGTTTCTGGGTGAAGCAGTTGTATCTCCAAGCCCCATCACTCTGCCCCTCCCAGCCTGGCTTCCTAGACCCACTGGTGCTGGGACCACTCAATGCAGATGCTCTCTTTGGAATTCTTGAGTATTCTGTTTTTGACAGACTTCAGGTTCACAGATCTCACTGAGTAGCTTCTAATGTTTCCTACCAATCTGGAACTGGTAATGAATCAACTTCTACCTCCCCAACCTTTGACCCTTGCTAAATAACACAGTACTCAACAATGGCTGGACTCTGGGGGCACATAGGTGGTTCTTTCATTGAGTATCTGACTCTTGATTTTGGCTCATGCCATAATTTCAGTTATAAGATTGAGTACTTCATGGGGCTCTGTGCTGGCAGTGTGGAATGTGCTTGGGATTCTCTCTCTCCCTCTCTCTGCTCCTCCCCTGCTCATGTGTGCACATGCATGTATTCTCTCACTCACTTTTTCTCTCTCATAAATAAATAAATAAATATTTAAACAACAACAAAAAACAAAAAACAAACAAACAACAATGAATGGCCACAGAATGCTCTGCAGAGTGATAGGTGCCCTATCTGATCCAGCAACAAGCAATCAGGTGCCATCCTGGCTCCCTGACAGCCCTAGTTAATTTCCCTGGTATCAACAGCTTGTTGGTGGAGATGCGGCTATTCCTGAAGCTTTGGAAATAGACATCCAAAGCATACAAAGAGGAACGACAGGAAGCTGTGAGGGTAGGTCTCTAATGATGTAGAGAAGAACACAGGATAAAGATTTACAAGATCAACAAGTGTGAAAGAAATAAAATAGCAACAACCTTTCACAACCTCTTTCTCTTGGGTCAGCCATCCTCAGAGTCAACATGAAATAACTCTTTCATGAATTGACCCCAGCTAGTGATCTTCAGATTCCAAGGAGAAGGCGCTGGCATTGGCATCTTAAGTCAGGTAGGAGGGGAGCAGGACACACTTGTTTTTCTCCCATCTCAATGGTTAAAAAAAGGAGCCACAGAAGACAAGATGGAACCATGACAAGCACCTGACATTTGGTGGAAAAATTTGTTTACTGCTAAGTTGTGGTTCAGTTTGATTTTTGATAGGCTTCTCTCTTTTTTTTTTTTTTTCACTATCACAAAGATGCATTAAGATAGAAAGTAAACATCAGCAACAGCCACTACGAAGTCCTGGTTTGGGGTAACTCAGCTGATATCTCACCTTGCACTCATACTACTCTAGGAATTTCTCACCCCCTATGGGGACCCGTCAACTTTCTGATCATGTCCAGTTTGCACAGCATGGCTTTCCTCCACACATGTGTTTCCAAATCTTTTATCTTTTAATATGTCTGCTGTGGTTGCTGTGGCTTCTTTCTTGGTAAGTTTACATTTGAAAACATGTCAAAAAGCCCAATCTATTTTCCCCTTTCCAGGCTGTCTCTCAGTGGGCCCTGTTCTTCTGATATTCCTGCTCTTCTCTCTCTTTCTCCCACTTGTCTTGTATGTCATCTGGTTTAGAATTCCAGGTGAGGGTTTGTCCCTGTGCATTAGGTTAGTCCCATCCTAATGCACAAAAAGATCAGAAAGCAAACAGAAGTACCTGCATCTTGTGCCCTTCTTGCCCCCACATCTACCCCAGTGACCTCCACCCCAAATAGTTTACCCATACCACTCCATGTCTTAAGCACAAAGTTTCCCGCAGGGATGGTGGTGGAGGAAGGGGATGCTTCAGAGTGCCTGTACTCATGCTCAGGCCTTCTGCATGCCTCAGGATTCTGCTCTTTTGATGGTATTTTATAAACTTTGTAAAAGTCCACACAAATTTTAAGACATAGGAGTTAAAGTCTAGAAGTTCGGCTGAGAATCTGCTACATCTACAGCGGTTTTCAGGTACCAGGAGTTTCAGAGATTTGGGGGCCTTTGTACAAAGTTATGGGATAAGACCTAGGTAGAAATTTAGCTGCACCATAGATCTGTTAAAAGTTGGTTTACCATAGGTTGGTAAAGCCTTAGTGGGGTTTTCCTTATCTGGTGCTCTAGAAAAAGATTTTTTTGATGGCTTAAAATGCCATAGAAAATTCTGGCCATCACAAATCCAGAGTTTCCTCCTTCGTCCAACTTCCTACCCATGCTATTCTCTCCAGAGGAGATGTCCAGGTGATCCCATAGTCTCTCCTTCCACCTTCTGAGGCTTTTACAACATCTCAGGGCCCACTGGGAAGCACCTTCTGAAGTACCTGCCACCTGCTGTGTCCCAAGAGGTAGGATGACATCTAGAGACAGGCAACCACTTCTCCTGGGTGCCCCACGTCCTGTGCCTCCTGTGACGTTCAGGATAGTCAAAGATACTCAGTCTCCTTAGTATTGAAAAGAAGCCACCAAGATTTGCTTGTTCAGGGAAGATTAATGGGTAGTAACCACTCCATAAGTCTGGGATGCCATGACAGCCTTTGCTCTCTGCTCTGTTCCCTAGAGATCTAGAAAGCTAGCATTATTATCTTGTGCCAGATGCCCAGTCCTTTGGACTAACCTGTGGTTGGACTGAGGGCCTGCCTTTGGGTTTCCTTAAGGGTATTTCTTCTTGGGGTCACCCTCATCTCTTTAACCCACAACCAGCTCCTTCACGGGCTTTCATCTTCTCAGGACTGCTTCCCTGGACCCTGATACGAGGTATCAGGGCAGCTTGATCACCACTGGATGCCTTACCCTATGTGAAGAGTCCTGAAAATACTTGTAAAGTGGATGCTGAGGCTCCACTTTACAAACTGTAACTGGATGGGTAACCCCTCTACCAGCTCTTGGTGACCATTTTGGTGAGAGGTGGCATGTCTATTCTCTGTGTGAGCCTGAGATATTTTAAATACTGCTGCAGCCTTCCTAGAGAAATAATTTCCTGACTGTTTAATTAAATAGTACTTGAATTTCCAAATTCAGTGGAAAAGCATTTAATTTTCACCAATAAGTATTATATTAGTTGTGATTTTTTTTTGAAGTTTCCTTTGACAGATTGAGGAAATTGTATTCTATTCCTCATTTGCATAAAACTTTTATGGTGAAAGGGTATTGAATGTTGTCAAATGCTTTCTCTGTGTCTTTATGATCTGTAAAGATTATATGATTTATCTTCTCTATTCTCTTTACACGGTAAACTTGGTCACAGTACATTGTCATGATTATGGGTTTGATTTTCCAATATTTGGTTGAATATTTTTGTGTTTGTGTTTATGAGAGATATTGATCATAATTTTCTCTAGTTATAACAGCCTTGTGGTTTTGGTATCAGGTTGTGACTTTGAATATATGTTGGGTAAGTGATACCTCTTCCTCCGTGTTCTGAAAGACTTTGTGTAAGACTGGTAGCATTTTTCTCTAAAATATTTGATAAAATCTACATCCTGGAGTGTTCTTCATTGGAATGTTGTTAATTGCTTCCTAGATTTATTTAACGAATAGTGTTGTTAACGGTTTCTATTTATTTTTATGTCAATTTTGGTTCATTGTGTCTTTCAAGGAATTTATAAATCTTATCTAAGTTTTAACAAAGTATTGTTATAAAATGTTTATAATAGTCCCTAGTTTCCTGTTTAATACTTATGGAATCTCGGTTACGTCTCTTTTTTAATTCGGTGGTAATAATTTTTTATTCTTTTCTTCTTTTTCTTGGTCAGTTTTTATAGTGGTTTATCACTTTCCTGATCTTTTTGAAGAACTAAAACAACCAATATTTTTATTTCAGTTATTTTCTCTATTGTTTGCCCATATTCTATTGGATTGATTTTTACTCAGTTTTAGTGTTGCCTCTCTTTTGCTTGTTTGGGGCTTGATTTCTCTTTTTTCCCCTAATTTACTAAGGTAGACTACTTTAAAATTTTTCTTTTTTTTCCTTTTTTTTTTTTTTTTGAGAGAGAGAGAGACAGTGTGAGTGTGAGTGAGGGAGGAGTCAGGGATAGAAGGAGAGGAAGAGAGAGAATCCCAAGCAGACTCAATGCCCAGCATGAAGCCAATGTGGAGCTGGATCTAGCAACTATGAAATCATGACCTGAGCTGAAGTCAAGAGTGGGACACTTAACCAACTGAGCCACCCAGGCACTCCTAAAATTTTTCTTTTTTATTATATTCATTTTAAACGATAAATTTATATTTAAACACTTCTTTTGCTGCATCCCACATATTTTATTTCCACTATCATTCAGTTTAAATACTTTCTAATTTACATATAGTTTGTTCTTTGACTCGTGGATTGTTTAAAAATCTGTTTCTTGATTTCTGTTTGGGACTTTTCTGATCTCTCTTTGTAATTTAATTCAGCTTTAGTCACAAAACAGATTCTGTACCATTTTAATCCTTTAAGATTCATTGGCACTTTGTTTAATAATGGACTCCGATATATTTTTTTAAATATTCCAGATGATTCTTATCTATGACAAGGGTTAAAAACAATGAGCCAAGATAATCTTTTGGCGGGGGGGAGTCTTTCCTAATTTAATCTAGGATTCCTGCTTTCTTTTGTTAGAAAGAGGTTTTTAAATCATGATTGTTCAGGGGCACCTGGGTGGCTCAGTCAGCTAAACATCTGACTTCGGCTCAGCTCAAAATCTCACAGTTCGTGGGTTTGAGCCCCGCATCGGGCTCTGTGCTGACCGCTGTGCTGGAGCCGGCTTCCGATTCTGTGTGTGTCTCTCTCTCTCTGACCCTCCCCTGCTCACGCTGCCTTTCTCTCTCTCAGAAATAAATAAAAAACATTAAAAAAATAAAATAAATCATGGTTGTTCAGACTAATAAGTGTTTTAAGAAGCCTCACCTAATGGTGGGCAGCCTTTGCCCCTCTGACACCTGTTTTGCCAGAAGCCCAATGACAGTGCAAAGGTTGTCCCTCAGAGGAGGTGGGGAGTCATGTGTTCCTGGTTTACATGACAGGCTCCAGTTATCTTGATTCATATCCTTTTCTGTACTGACTTATTCATAAGATGTTTTCAAACAAGAGGCAGAAACAGGCTTCCATAATAGCTTTTCTACACTCCAGACATACGACTTGTTCTTTTAATAAAAGAGGAACACTTAATGAGCGTGATTCATTTAACAACTTCACATGGTGACAGATCATCTGCAGAATATATTAATTGGGTGTATCGAAGAGTAAAGGAATGAATCCCAGTGTTATTAAAGACCTTGTGTCAAAATGACTTCTACTGCCAAGTCATAAAAATACGGCATTGGAGGGAGATGATATGTATATAGATCAAATCCATCTCAGGCGTTTGTAATGTGCATTTCCTCTTTGCTTGCATTATGAAGCATCTATTTCGGAAGGAAAGTCATTGAGAGTCCCAGTGTGGCCCTTTTAAACAGAGAACGTGGGGAGAAAAATCTTACTAGAGTTTCTGAATTAGTGTGAGATGACCTCTTGGATCCTGTGCAGTGGAGATCCAAAATGACCTGTGAGTTATTTTCATGGTGTTGCTTTGCTTGTGCAGGATACTCAATGGCTGTGCTCTAGGTTTTTTCCTTACTTGCCCTAATTCTCCAATTAGCACATTTCATTACCTGCCTTAGGGGCTTGCAGGTACAGGCTACAGAAGATGAAAAGGTTGAAAAAAACCCAAACCTGTTTTTCCCTTCCCTTCCCTTCCCTTCCCTTCCCTTCCCTTCCCTTCCCTTCCCTTCCCTTCCCTTCCCTTCTCTTCCCTTCTCTTCTCTTCCCTTCTCTTCTCTTCTCTTCTCTTCTCTTCTCTTCTCTTCTCTTCTCTTCTCTTCTCTTCTCTCTCTTCTCTTCCCTTCCCTTCCCTTCCCTTCCCTTCTGTTCTCCCCTCCCCTCCCCCCTCTTATCCTCCCTTCCCCTCCCCTTCTCTTTTCTTCTTTTCTTGTTACAGGCATAATTCAATATTTTCTTTTTAATTTAGACACAAACCCTACAAAGCAGCTATTATGATATATATACATTTATAGATAAGAAAACCAGGGCTTAAAAATTAAAGTTATACTACAAGGTTTTTTTTTTGTTTTTTGTTTTTTGTTTTTGATGCTGAGGGTTGTATTTTTTGCACATTGCTCTTAAAATCATGATTTAAAATTCATATGACTCTTGGGAACTTTCGATCTCTTAGTGACGATAAAGGAACACTCATTTGGAGATTCTAGCAACCTTTACACTTTGTACCACCCTGAATTTTAAATTCTAGTTTGGAGGCTGCTTCCAGAAAAACTTCTCTCTTAAGTTCCATTTCCTCTAGGTACTAACTGGGTTGTTACCCAATAATTTCATTTGAGTGAAGATTTTAGTGGCTGATTTTCAGATACACAATAATACACAATGATGGAAAAATTCCATAGGAATTCATAGAGGCTGAGAGGTAATGAAATAGTATACACATACCTACTATACATAAGATTTAATATATATGATATATAACATACATTGTTATATATGACATGTACTATATATATGATGTTAAAATATATGAAAGATGAGAAGATATATAATCTAATAACTATATATTTTTAAGTTTATTTATTTTGAGACAGAGAGAGCATGAGTGAGGGAGTGGCAGAGAGAGAGGGAGAGAGAAAGAATTCCAAGTAGGATCAATGCTGTCGGCTCAATCCTGATGTAGGGATCTAATTTACAAACTGTGAGATCATGACCTGAGCTAAAATCAAGAGTTGGACACTTAACTGACTGAGCCACCCAGGTGCCGCTCTCATAACTATATTCATAAAGTAAGGTACAATTTTTAAAAATCAAATTTTTAATAATATTAGTTTTTATTTTATCTAGAGCAAATTATTTTATTTTTTATTTATATATATTAAAAAATTTACTCATATTTTAAATTTCCACCAAGTTATTTAGCATATAATGCAACAATGATTTCAAGAGTAGATTCTTTAATTCCCCTTACCTCTTTAGCCCATCTCCTCTCCCACGATCCCTCCAGTAACCTTCTGTCCTCCATATTTAAGAGTATATTGTGTTTTTGTCCCCCTCCCTGTTTTTATATTCTTTTGGCTTCCCTTCCTTTATGTTCATCTGTTTTGTATCTTAAAGTCCTCATATGAGCGAAGTCATATGATATTATCTTTCTCTGACTGACTAATTTCGCTTAGCATAACACCCTGTAGTTCCATCTACATAGTTGCAAATAGTAAGATTTCATTATTTTTGATTTCTGAGTAATACTCCATTGTATGTATATACCACATCTTCTTTATCCATTCATCCATCTGTGGACATTTAGGCTCTTTCCATACTTTCGCTATTGATGATAGTGCTGTTATAAACAGTGTGGTGTATGCATCCCTTTGAAACAGCACACCTATGGGGTGCCTGGGTGGCTCAGTCAGTCAAGCGTCCGAATTCAGCTCAGGTCACGATCTTATGTTTAATGGGTTCGAGCCCCGCGTCGGGCTTTGTGCTGACAGCCTGTTTCAGATTCTCTATCTCCCTCTCTCTCTGACCCTCCCCTGCTCACGCTGTCTCTCTCTCTCTCTCTCTCTCTCTCTCTCTCTCTCTCTCCCTCCCCCCCCCTCTCTCTCTCTCTCTCTCTCTCTCTCTCTCTCTCTCTCTCTCTCTCAGAAATAAATAAAACATTTAAAAAATGAAACAGCACATCTGTATCCCTTGGATAAATACCTAGTAGTGCAATTGCTGGGTTGTAGGGTAAGTTTTATTTGTAAGTTTTTGAGGAATCTCCATACTGTTTTCCAGAGTGGCTGCACTAGTTTGCATTCCCACCAGTAGTACAAAAGAGATCCTCTTTCTCCACATCCTCTCCAGCATCTGTTGTCACCCTACTTGTTGATTTTAGCCATTCTGATGGGTGTGAGGTGGTTTCTCATTGTGGTTTTGATTTGTATTTCCCTGAGGATGAGTGATGTTAAGCATCGTTTCATGTCTGTTGGCCGTCTGAATGTCTTCTTTGGAGAAGTGTCACTTCATGTTTTTATCCCATTTCTTCGTTGGATTATTTGTGTTTTGGGTGTTGAGTTTGATAAGTTCTTTATAGATTTCGGATACCAAGCCTTTATCTGATATGTCATTTGCAACTATCTTCTCTCATTCTATCAGTTGCCTTTTAGAATTGCTAGTCATTTTCTTCACTGTGCAGATTTTTATTTTGATGAGGTCCCAATAGTTCATTTTTATTTTTGTTTCCCTTGCTTCTGGAGACACGTTGAATAAGAAGTTGCTGCAGCCGAAGTCAAAGAGGTTCTTGTCTGCTTTCTCCTCGAGGATTTTGATGGCTTCTTGGTTTACATTTATGTCTTCCCTCCACTTTGAGTCTATTTTTGTGTGTGGTGTAAGAAAGCGATCCAGTTCATTTTTCTTCACATCATTATCCAATTTTCCCAGCACCACTTGCAGAAGAGACTGTCTTTATTCCATTGAATATTTTTTCCTGCTTTGTCAAAGATGAGTTGGCCATATGTTTTTGGGTCTATTTCTGGGTTCTCTATTCTGTTCCATTGATCTGTGTATCTGTTCTTATGACAGTACCATACTGTCTTGATGATTACAGCTTTGTAATACAGCTTGAAGTCTGGGATTGTGATGCCTCCTACTTTGGTTTTCTTTTTCAAGATTGCTTTGGCTATTCAAGGTCTTTTCTTGTTCCATACAAATTATAAGATTGTTTGTTCTAGCTCTGTGAAGAATGCTGGTGTTGTTTTGATAGTTATTGCAATGAATATATAGATTGCTTTGGGTAGTATTTACATTTTAACAATATTTGTTCTTCCTCTCCAGGAGCATGGAGTATTTTTCCGTGTGTGTGTGTGTGTGTGTGTGTGTGTGTGTGTGCGTTCTTCAATTTCCTTCATCAACTTTCTGTAGTTTTCAGTGTATAGATTTATCACCTATTTGGTTATGTTTATTTCTAGGTATTTCGTGGATTTGATGCAATTGTAAATGGTATCGATTACTTAATTGCTCTTTCTATTGCTTCATTGTTGTTGTATAGGAATGCAACTGATTTCTCTGCATTTATTTTATATCTTGCCACTGCTGAATTCCTGGATCAGTTCTAGCAGTGTTTTGGTAGAATCTTTTGGGTTTTCCATATAAAATATCATGTCATCTGCAAAGAGTGAAAGTTTGACCTCCTCAAGCTGATTTGGTTGCCTTTTATTTCTTTGTGTTGTCTGATTGCTCAGGCTAAGATTTCCATTACTTTTTGAACAATTGTGGTGAGAGTGGACATCCCTGTCTTGTTCCTGACCTTAGGTAGAAAGCTCTCAGTTTTTCCCCATTGAGGATGATATTAGCTGTGGTCTTTCATATATGGCTTTTATGACCTCGAGGTATGATTCTTCTAGCCCTACTTTCTTCAGGGTTTTTATCGAGAAAGGATGCTGTATTTTGTCAAATGCTTTTTCTGCATCAATTGAGAGGATCATGCGGTTCTTGTTCTTTCTTTTATTGATATGATAAATCACATTGATTGTTTTGTGGATATTGAACCAGCCCTGCATCCCAGGTGTAAATCCCACTTGGTCATGGTGAATAGTTTTTTTGATGTATTGATGGATCCATTTGGCTACTATCTGGTTGAGGTTTTTTGCATCCATGTTCATCAGGGAGATTGGTCTATAATTCTATTTTTTAGTGGGGTCTTTCTCTGGTTTTAGAATCAAGGTAATGCCGACTTCGTAGAAAGACTTTGGAAGTTTTCCTTCAATTTCTATTTTTTCTGGAATAGAGAATAGGTGTTAACTCTTCCTTAAATGTTTGGTAGAATTCTCCTGGAAAGTCATCTGGCCCCGGACTCTTGTTTTTTTGGGAAATTTTTGATTACTATTTTGATTTCTTTATTGGGGTCTTTCCAAATTTTCTATTTCTTCCTGTTTCAGTTTTGGTAGTTTATATGTTTCTAAGAATTTGTCCATTTCTTCCAGATTGCCCATTTTATTGGTGTATAATTGCTCATAATATTCTCTTATTATTGTTTTTATTTCTGTTGTGTTGGTTGTGATCTCTCCTCTTTCATTCTTGATCTTATTTATTTAGGTCCTTTCCTTTTTTTTTTTTTTTTTTTTTTAAACTGGCTAGTGGTTTATTAATTTTGTTAATTCTTCAAAGAACCAACTTCTGGTTTCATTGATCTGTTCTACTGTTTCTTTTTTTTTTCTTTTTGTTTCAATAGCATTGATTTCTGCTCTAATCTTAATTATTTCCTGTCTTCTGCTGATTTTGGGTTTTATTTGCTGTTCTTTTTTCCACGTGTTTGAGGTGTAAAGTTAGGTTGTGTATCTGAGACCTTTCTTCCTTCTTTAGGAAGGTCTGGGTTGCTATATACTTCCCTCTTATGACTTTCTTTGCTGTGTCCCAGAGGTTTTGGATTTTGTGTTATCATATTCATTGTCTTCTATGTACTTTTTAATTTTCTCCTTAACTTCTTGGTTAGTCCATTCGTTTTTCAGTTGGGCATTCTTTAGTCTCCAAGTATTTGTTATCTTTCCAATTTTTTTTCTTTTCAAATTTCATAGCCTTGTGGTCTGAAAATATGATATGATCTCAATCTTTTTGTACTTGTTAAGTTTTTTTAATTTATTAAATGTTTATATTTGAGAGAGAGAGAGAGAGAGAGGAAGGAGCAGAGAGAAAGGGAGACACAAAGTCTGTAGCAGGATCCAGGTTCTGACCTGTCAGCACAGAGCCCAATGCGGGGCTCAAATTCATGAACCATGAGGTCATGACCTGAGGTGGAGTTGGGTGCTTAACCGACTGAGCCACCTAGGTGCCTTTAGAGCAAATTTTAAATGGTTTGTTTCAGAAATGTCTGTTGATTTTGGAAAAGTAGAAATGGGGAGGAATATAATTTAAGTAAAGAATGGTGTCTCTATTTAGTCTCAAACAAAACACAACAAAATCCAAAGCAAAGGAAACGATTTTAGTGGCTGAAAATGGTTTAATGGGTTATACTCCTTGATAAAATTTTCAGGTGAACAGGGAGTTTCAGTAACTCCAAACAATGTTAGTAATGTAGAAATTTCAGATGGTCAGACAAAGATTGCAAGGGAGATATATTTGGACAAAGGTAAGCTTGGGCAAGACACTTCGAACTTCCCACATTATGAGCAAGATGAAAAGGGGAACAAACCAAGCCTAAATAGGATAGGGCCTGGGACATGAACAGGGCTGCAACTGCATTCTGTGAAGTGTGGTTGAGGTTCAGTTCTCCTTTAGTTCATGAATGAGGTAGTGGTGATTGGAAGAAGTGTATTTCAAGACAACAACAACAAAAAATCCCTACCATTTCACATAAGGGAGATACTAGGGCTTCTCTATAGCAGAAAACAGGCCAACAGAACCTGTTTCCAGTCTCTAAGACATTGGAGCTGAGGCTGAGTCTGATAATACTTCCTGTGATGGTCAAGAGTGGCCAAGAGGTGAGGTGGGCTTGGGTCTGCAGGTAGGCCATGACAACCCTATGGTGGAATTGGTTAACAACCTCCCATCACCTCCCCCTGGATACAAAAACTGACCAATAAAGTAGGCTGCTTCCGATTTACCAAGGGTACATTCCATGTACTTAAATGAATAGAAGATGAAGATGAATCCCCATGTCATGCATAACCCCTTGTACTTTGTGTGCAACTACCCCAAGTGAATACTTTGGTTTTTTCTAAAAGTTTCTTTGTTAACTGGTCCTAAATTGTTTATTATTTCAACTGATTGTGGTAGAGACTGATGTGTTTTATTGCCTTCTAGAATGATTTCTCATTTAATTTTTCCAAGTGCAAAGATCGGTCAGAATAGCACCTATTTATTTCATGTATAGTAATGAACAGGGGTTTGAAAATGATTTCTGAATAATAGGCCATCTTCCTTCAGAGTGGGACATCAGATAATATTGGAAAGAGTCTGTCATAACTAACATGTCAGTAAACATGGTTTCTTATGATTTTCTAGTTTGGACACCGTTAAGGCATTTTTAAAAAATGTTTATTTATTTTTGAGACAGAGACAAAGAGAGAGCACATGCGTGTGAACAAGGGAGAGGAAGAAAGAAAGAGAGAATCCCAAGCAGGCTTCACACTCTCAAGACAGAACCTGATGTGGGGCTCGAACTCATGAACTGTGAAATCATGACCTGAACTGAAACCAAGAGTCAAACATTTAACTGACTGAGACACCCTTATGCCCCAAAGCATGTTTTAAGTATCACTTTGATCTTGGGCAATTTTTCATATTTAATGTGCATGCAATTACCTAGAGATATTAAAACTCACATTTCTGGCCCCACCCCCAGAGTTTCTGCTTCAGTTTCTCTAGTGGGATGTATCTAATATGTTCTCTGGAGGTGTTGATACTGCTGGTCAAAGGATCACACTTTGAAAACCATTGCTTTAGGGAATAAGCTCAGCATATGAGATAATAGGATCTTGAGGTTAGCTAGCACGTGATTGAAACACTGACATGGAAGCTTCCTGGGTTTCCTCTCTGAAGAAGTTATGTGTTTATTATTAGGTTCTTATAATTAAGGTATGTCATTGTTGTTCCATGTGAAATAGATGGCTTGCCCTTCAGTTAATGATAAGGATGGATGCTTAATTGTTAATTCAGTCTTAAATATGTAATGCTATTAGCAAGAGGCTGCCCCACTCTTCACTAACCTTCATTTAAGATAGTCTTTTCTAGATAGAGGTAATCACAGGTAATATATGACCAATATTAATGAAAGATATGGCTGCAATTTAAGATGGGCAACAGTGCATCCAGCCAGAAGTAATTATCTCTATTAATTCTGCTAAGTGGCATCAGCTAGGAGGAGTCCAGCTGCAAAAAGCATCCTGGATCCCCTCCAGCCTCTTTGTCTCCCGGTGTCACTATTTGTCCATTTGTATCAGCCTGTTTGGCAACTGTAATGAAATATTAAGGAGCGGGTGGCTTGAACAACAGACATTTATTTCCTACAGTTCAGAAGGCTGGGAAGTTCAAGATTAAGGTGTGGCAAAGCAGGTTTCATTTGGAAGCCTCTTTTCTTGGCTTGTAGATGCCACCATTTTACTGTGTGCTCATGTGGAAGAGGGAGAAAGAGAATTCTCTGGTGTTTCTTCTTCTGTAGTCACTATTCCCAGCAAGAGGCATTACATGGCTTGATGACCTTCCAAAGGCCCTATATCCAAACACCATCACACTGGAAACTAAGGCTACAACACAAAGATTTGGGGTGAGGCACACAACAATTCAGTCCATACCACTGAGTAATATGAATTATTACCAGCACTAAAAGATCACACATTTGGACTATGTGGGGTAAAGGGTCAGCCTGAGTTAATGTAAAGTCTGAGTTATACAGATTTTGAGGAATGCAATTCAATATGTGATAATAAATGTTACTTCAGTCTAAGAAAAACATCAACTGGATTGAAGCACATCAATGTGTGTACCAATGGCCTTAAAATTATCTTGTCCTATTAAACAGGTGAAAATTTTTTCATTCATTTCAATTACATTATTGATCTGTTTAGTGACTGTAGTCTTTCCTGGATATAATTATTACCTACTCCCAAACCATGGAGTCAGAATAAGTATATTTAATTATTTTCTTGTATTTCTTTTTAAAAATTTTTAATGTTTATTTATTTTTGAGAGAAAGACAGAGTGCAAGAGAAAAACAGAGAGAAATACAGGGAGGGGCAGAAGGAGAGAAAGACGCAGAATCTGAAGCAGCCTCCAGACTCTGAACTGTCAACACAGAGCCCAACACGGGGCTCAAACTCAGAGACTGAAGATCATGACCTGAGCCAAAGTCAGACACTTGATCGACTGAGCCACCCAGGTTCCTCTCTTGTATTTCTAAATTTTCAGTTTACTCCCTCTTCTAAGATATTTACCTTGCCTTTATACTATAAGCTATAAGTATCGAATAAAAAAATAAAAATGAAATAGTGGATGATAAAACATTTTGTGGCTTCTCAAGTTAGATACATAAGTGCTTGTTAGTAGTTGGCCAGGGTACAATTCAAAATTTGACCTTGGCCTAGATGTCTGGTTCAGTCTGATTACTAAGCCTTACAAGCTTTGTGAGAGGTTTTCTTAAGACGAGATTTACTCTATATTTCTGGAAATTTTTCAAAATGATACTTAGCCTTGAATTTAAATATGCTATTGATAAAAGCAGTTTCAAAAGCACTTAAGTGTTAGTGCTTCTGCACTAGATTTGCTGCTGTGCATTTGGAAAATCATACTCTAAATCGGTTGTTTGGGGGACATATCTAGTAATCCACGGTATGTGAATGTAATATGTGCAAAAGATGTCCACTTTCTTTTTTATAAAACCTCATAACTTGTTACTTGGAAAACATAAGCAGATGTGACTTAAGGCATCATGTTTTTAATAATGTGATTCTTAGAGAAATGCGGGTTCAAATGTCAGATAGGACAGGGGAGGGAGCTTTTTATTGAAAAGCTGCTATCTGCCCATTAGTGTGCTGGCCTCCTTCACATATGCTATTTTGTGTAATTCTTTCATTTACCCTATGAGACAAGAGACATTTTTCCTGCTTTTATGGATAAGAAAATTGAAGTTCAGAGAAATTAGTAAATTACCTTAATTTATGGCACAGGCAAGTAGTCAGGTGTTTCTATATTAAAATCTGGAGATCTTTCTTCTGTACAGTGGTTCTCAAACCTGGTTGTACATTAGAAATACCTGGATAGCCTTTAAAAATATGGCTAGTGCCAGGCTCCACCATTAGCAATTTTGACTTATTTGGTTTGGAGTAGGGGCCTGGCACTGGCATTTTAACATAGTACTTCATGTCCAAGGGGGTTCAATGTGCATGTGGTTGAGATCCATTGCCTTCCACCCTGCTTCTTCTGGAAAAATAAAATTACTAAACACTATCAGCTGGTGGGAATTTCAAAAGAAAATGAGTTTTTCAAAATTTGAGAATGAGCTTGTGGCCAAACATGAGGACACTTCTATTCTTGGCTCCTTATAATCTGATATATACCTGGTGCCCAGGTAATCCCAAACTGATCTATAGCATTCTACATGACAGGTGATAGAGAACAAAGGTGGAACCAGTCAGTGTTGAAACAGTTATGGAAATCAGGTCACATGAAAGACACTTGTACTCAGAATCTCCATTATAAAGTGAAAATTCACTCTTTGTGCTTTAGACAAAATTAATAGGAGCACACTTATGGATCACAAAAGATTTTCATATGGTTATGTTGAAGATAATTAAGTAAGGTATATGAATGCGCACTGTGAACTACAGACACTTTGAGGTCAAATATGAGATACATGAATTATTAATTTTATAAATTATAATATATTAGTGAAAATAACAATAAAAATAAGTTTCTTTTTGTTTCCCTACCATTCATTGAGTGGTCTCAATACTCTTATTAATAACTATGGTTTTTAAAGAAAGGAATCAAGTTCTTAGAAAGGCAGCATAATTGACTCTGTGAAGGAGAAAATGAGTAAGTGCATGGACATGGTTCCTTTCAGTCAGCACTTGCAGAGGGTCATTTAAGTGTTCTAGATCGACTTTTAACAACAACAATTTTTGTTATATTTCAGACATGGAAAAAACATGATTTTTTAAAGAGCATTTATTTATTTATTTAAAGTGAGTGAAGGGACAGAGAGAGAAGGAGAGAGAGAGAATTTCAAGCAGGCCCCATGCCATCAGCCCAATGTAGGGCTCAAACTCACAAGCTGGAAGGGCTCAAACTCACAAGCTGGAAGATCATGACCTGAGCTGAAACAAAAAGTTGGATGCCTAACCAACAGAGACACCCCGGTACTTGGAAATATAGAGATTTTAACTAATTATCGAATCAACTAAACAACCAAAAATACCAGATATTTGAAACCAAGGAAAAAGCAAAATATAAAGCAAAAATCTGGAAAATAGGGCAAAAATCTTACTTTATTAGAAGGAACTCACCTTTTATTTCAGTTATATATGCAGTGAAGTCCTAGATTTAAATATCTCTGAAATGAGGTATTCAAGAGCAGCACAATGAGATAGCATAAACTAACTAAAGTGCTAAGTGGTGTATATGGCATCAAAGGACAAAATGAAGACAGGTAAAGGTCAGGACTCTCATCTGATTCAGAAGTAGGTCAAAATGTTTCCCTGTCCCAATGCTAATTATTCTCCTCACACTGCTTCCCCCACTCTAGCTGCTTAATCCATAGAATAAAGAATTGAGGATAAAACTATGGATCATAGGGTGCTTGGGTGTTCCTGTCCGTTGGGTGTCCAAATCTTGATTTTGGCTTAGGTCATGATCTCATGGTTTGTGGGGTTGAGCTCTGCATCTGCGCTGACAGAATGGAGATTGCTTGGGATTCTCTGACTTTCTCTGCCCCTTCCCTGCTCATGTGCTTGCTCTGTCTCTGTCTCTCTCTCTCTCAAAATAAATAAATAAACTTAAAAGAATCCTTATGGATCTCATACTGAATAAGCTGATATTATAGTTTGTTTAAAAAGGGAGTAGGGGGCTCCTGGATGGCTCAGTCGGTTAAGCGTCTGACTTAAGCTCAGGTCATGATCTCACGGTTCGTGGGTTCGAGCCCCACGTGGGGCTCTGTGATGACTGTCAGCTCAGAGCCTGGAGCCTGTTTCAGATTCTGTGTCTCCCTCTCTCTCTGACCCTCTCGTGCTCTCTCTCGCTCTCTCAGAAATAAATAAAACATTAAAAAAAAAAAGAAAGGAGTAGAAGGGAGGATTTTTAGATTAAATCCCCAAACTTTTCTTTTCTTTTCTTTCTTTCTTTCTTTCTTTCTTTCTTTCTTTCTTTCTTTCTTTCTTTCTTTCTTTCTTTCTTTCTTTTTGCTGGAATTGTCTTTGAAATTCTCTGAACTAAAACTCTTTTCATTATCGTCTTCAAAGAAGCTGTCCATATGGTTGCCCCTTCATGCAATAGACTCAAAACCTTTTATCACCACAGGCACTCATGGGGAGTTTGCCTCTTGGATGACTGGAATACACTAGAGGAAAACAAAACAAACAAAACAAAACAAAACAGAAAAAGCTTCCTGTCTTGGTACTTGCAAGAGAAGTTTGCATTTTAGAAAGTTTTGCAATCCAGTATAGGCTGTTTATTTACTCTGTCAGCTGGCAGGCTCCCTGCAACCCAAAGCACAGTTGCAGGAGGTGGTACCAAGTACAAAGGAAAGCAGCTGTGTAATGAGCAAGCAGCACACCGCTGCCAGAAAAAGCCTCCTTTCAGAGAGAACCAGCCATCACAGTGGAGTTTATTGCAGTCATCATCATCCCTGATTTAGTTTGAAATGAGCAGAAAGGAAAAAAATAAGAATCCTCATAAAAGTTTTCAAGAATTCAGTGACTGAGAATTACACTAGCAAGTGGTCTTGGGGGCAAATGGTCAGAAATAAAAATGATATGTTGTGTGTTTTTTTTTTTTTTTATCGCACCAACCATGATCATCTTTCACTGCAGATCTCAAAGGCAAACAAGTTGAAAGCTTTGTTCACATTCAGGGAAAGGAAACAACTCTAGGGGTGTAGACATATTTCTTTCTGAAGTAGTGTTGAGCAAGCAAACTGTTTGAGAGAGACACAATTGTGAGAGTAGTGATGCAGGGGAAAGAATTGGAAACTTCTAAGCAACTTCTTAGGAGACAATGGGATGTCCTGAATCTACAGAGCTGGGACATAACCAATTCTACTTTGGTTTAGAAGAATGAATGGAGTCAGAGATTTCTGGGCTGGAGTCTGGGATCTGACCCCAGCCGAACTGCTTAACCTTAATAAATCTTATTTCTGTCACTTACAAAACAAGAATAATAACACCTGACTTATCAGAGGGTATAAATAATAGGTAACACAGAGAGTTTCACACAGTGCCAGACACATAGAAAGCACACTCAATGTTACATATTATGAATATTTTTTTTTTATTGGTGAGATAGTTTTTTTTTTGTTTTATTTTTATTTTTATTAATTTTTTTTTTACAAATAGTTTATTGTCAAATTAGTTTCCACATAACACTCAGTGCTCCTCCCCAAAGTGCCCTCCTCCATGCCCACCCCCCTCCCCCCCACATCCATCAGTCCTCAGTTTTTGTCAGCATTCAAGAGT